>NC_061500.1:3266606-3566606 GCF_022539355.2 Hippoglossus stenolepis
ATTTCACAAGCAACATTCACCATGTTCACCAGCTGCCTCATATCCTTGGGATGTTTGATGTCAGGCTGAAAATTGTATTTGCATTGTGTGATTGGCTAGCGCCTGCTCTTGAGTGTTTGTTAAAATGCGATTTGATTGGCAACTGTTAAATTAAGTTAGCTTATCTCGACGCAGCTCAAACACAGTGACTGCGCTCTAAACCACAACCACAACGCAGTTGGCAACAAATGTATTTGTCACATGTTGGTGTCTGGTGTAACAGCCGTGAACAAAAAGAAGAAGATCTTCTGCGTAAAGGTGTCTTTGTTTTTGTCGCTGCTGTTGTCTCAGAATCGCGTGGTGATGATTTATTGATGAGAAGATGCTCGACATTCCAGATAAATTGCTGTAATCATTAATGGAAATGTGTTGTTGAGCCCTTTGAATCGTGCTGGTGCGTGCACATTTCCATTTTGAGATATTTGTATTAAGATCCTGTTACAGTTCAAATCCGTGTGCAGTTTGAGTCGTGTGTGTTGTCAGCTTAAATCAAACACTGTTTATTTGTAAAAGGTGATGAGTTGTTTCAACTAATCTCTGATGAACTAGACAGCGGCTTCTGAAATGTTTAAAACATGAAATTGACAAACAGCCTCAGACTACAAGAGAGAGAGAGTTGGAAGGAAGAAAGTGGGAGAAATGAGCTTTACTCAGAAAGACTGAGAGAGGACTCATAGGGTGGTAGTGAAACAGAGAATGGGTAATGAAGGAGGTGCAGCAACCAAACCATTGATTTATTTCTTTGCTTTATATGATTATATATAAGTTGAAAATATAAAAACCTTTTTATCTGAAAGGAAAAGAAAGAAACAGAGAAGTAACGCAGCTTTTTAATGACTTCACTCCACGATTAAGTGAATACAAGCATGCATACATTACTTTTTGTGTCTTCCTATGAAACCTGGATGAGAACAACCAGCCACACCATTAATCTCGGTTTTGCATCAAAACTGGAATTAACTTAATAGGCGTTGTTTTCGGGTGCAAACCTCTTTGCAGTAATTATTTCTCTGTATAATGCCATAGCCTCTCTCAACAAAATGAGAAGTATGGAGCAGATGGAAGAAAGTAAATAATGGCGTTTATTAACTGGGATAGGAAATTGTAACTCAAATATTTGATATGAGATGGAAGAGAGCAGAAGGAAATGGATATTGTTTTTGAAAAAACAAGGATGGAAGACGAGAGGAGGAGGAAGGAAGAACAAAATATAACTTTAAGATGAAGAAACCCACTTTATTTTATTAAATATATATTTATTTTTAATTGTCTCTTTTTCATTAGTTATAATACAGCACAATACAATGGCCACTGTAAGAAATAACACTTTTACAAATGAAGAGTAGAAAGGGCCACACTGTGAATCCTCTCTCTCACCTCAGTTAACATCGCTGTGTGGTCACTGAGCTGCTGAACTATGACTTCACAGAAAAGTTAAGCGCGTTGGAGTTTTTCTCTCGAATGTTGGTTCGTGTTTGAATCTCTGATGCTCGATATATAAGGAGGACCTGAACTCTGAGCTGGATCTGTCTGAAGGTCTTGACTCGCCCAGGATGAGCGCGTCAGAACTCTGTTTCTCTTGACCGCGGCCTCTGTAGGTAGTACATCTTCACAAAAAGCTTCACCCCCCATCTCCCTCGTGGATATATAAAGTATTTCTGATTCATCTGCATGTGCGGCGGTTGATGCTCCTTCGAGTCCTGTATGACCAGATTTCTCATTCTTCCACCTTGCTGTGATCAAGCCCTGTCTAATTACGGCGATCCGGTCATGGAGATCCAGTCGCTCATCCAGTTCAGGACAGGTATCCTGTGCACGATGCCCAAAAGCTGGCCGCTTTGGGACTACGCTGACTACGGCTGCTACTGTGGACTGGGCGGCTCTGGCACGCCTGTGGACGAGCTGGACAGGTCATGATTCATTCACTCTCTCAGTTCAGTGCTACCATGACATAAAAAGATATTTTCGCCCTGTCTGAACACTTGTGTTGTCAAACCTGGAGTGCTGCAGTGCAGCAAGCTGTTACGGTGATGCCCGAGAAGCTCAAGGAATGCTGGTCCTTCTTCCACAACCCTTACACCAAGATGTACTCCTCCATCTGTGACAAAAAGCAGACGATCACCTGCCAACAGTTAGTGCACCGAGGCGACAAGAGCGTGAGGATTATTAAAGAAGAAGAATTAACCTCCTAATAGCCACCTTGTGCACTTTCTCCTCCTCAGAAAAACAACAAATGTGAGATGTTCATCTGCGGAGGGTGTGACAGGAAGGCGCGAGTGTTTTGGCCAAGTAGCCTTATAACCCCAAGAACAAAGCGACTGCCCAGCGACCAATGTCATTAGAAGACCTCTGCAGTTAATCAGACGCAGGATCCAGTCCCACACCACGACACCCCATCACTGAGCTCTGGGGCGGCAGCAGCATTGTTTCGTCCCAGCTCATTGAAATACTCCCACACTGACTTTGTACTGTCACATTCACAAGGTCATGGTTTCTTTCTCCTTCTTTCTTTGTGCTGCATCTCTGTTATTGGCTGTGGATCTGTATCCTGACAAGAAACACCAGTAGATCTGCATCTCTCATTAACTGATGCTGGTTATTCACAGGTATAATCTAACTCAAGTTTCCAGAGCGGTCTCATCTAGCTCTTTCTTCCCTTGCTTGCAAGTAGTTTAGACTGTAGACTTTAATACCTTGGCACTTTATCAAATTATACAAATGCTTGCAGTACTCAATAAAGAAGATAAAAAAAATGATTCCGTTTGTGAGTGAATGAACTTTTAGAGTTTTTGTATTATTTGTGAAGTATTCAGTTGTATATATTATTTTTTACCTTGGTTGATGATGTCATCTTAATATAGTTGCAGTGTTGTGGTCCGTTGCCATTTCAGTCAAGTGTCCGAGCACATTGCTAGTTTGGACCAAGACGACGTAGTTGAGACCAAAACCAGAGCAAATTATTATGTTATCATGGGTAGCAGGTCACAAACTTTAAAATAACTGCACTACGATAGTAAACATTTTATTTTTGTGTAGAATGTACACACAGTGTATGTATCCTGATCAGGTACAAGGTTCACTTATAGCGACAATGTATCGGAAGAATAATACATACATTACTATAATGTATAATTCTAATGCGTATACATACATTTTGATCATCTCTGCAGTTTTGATGCACTGATATACCACTGATATCCTCCTTAGAAAAAAATTCACCCCCTCAGGTTGCTCCTTTAGAAGGAGAAGGAACTTGTGGTGGGAAAGCTAAAACCATTTTTTTACTTAGAGCTGAAACAGGTTTAATTCTGCTCTAAAGTCTGGCTTTTTTTTTTAACATGAGAGCAGTAGAATTGACTCCTTCTTGAAACCAGCCTCAGGTGGCCACTCACTGAACTGCAGCTTTGCCTTCTGTATTGGCCTCGCTCGGCCAGGATTTTGCAGCTTAGGTGTGACCATAGACTGTAAATAAAGATGGCAAACTGACACCTTTCCTAAGTGGCACCAAACTGTCTTTAATTTTACCTAATTTGACTGGATGCAGTATAGGTCATAAACTGCACCTAGACTAAAAAGTCAATGTGCATACTCAATATGTTTTTCTTAAAGATGGTTTCAATTATTTTACAAAATGTATGTTCAAGTGTTTCTCTGCAAAACAGAAGAGAGTGGAGACAACGTCATCCATTTTTATACACGATCATTGTGTTTGACTCTGAATTAAGCGCACTGTATTTACAATTAAATTAAGTCAATATGGCATCATTTTGATTTTGTACTATTTAGTTGCAATACCAGTTTCTATAAACTGAGAGGTGAGATGAAGAACTTCAATTCCTCCTGCCGAGAAATTTCAGATACGGTGCCCTAGTGCTTGCTGCTGGCTCAGAGACTCTTTCCATTTGAGAGAGAGACCGACTGGCTGCTTTAGAGAGAGAGAGACCCAGATAGAGGGAGAGAGAGAGAGAGAGAGAGAGAGAGAGAGAGAGAGAGACTGGCTGGTTTAAGAGAGAGACAGACTTGATCATGAGGTGGCGCTATCCCACTATCACTGCATACACATAATAGATCTGTTCAGGTTTGGGCTCTGATGAAGAGCCAATCACATTGTTGTTCAAATCATAGAAAGTTGTATATTTAAAAAAGAGGTTCAAGTCCCCCTCAAAGAAGCCGAAAAAGCAAATATTAAGAGTTCTGCCTTACACGGCTTGAACTCTCCACCTCTGAGTGCTGTCCCACTGATCTACCACTGCACTAAATACAGAGTTGATCACAATCTTGATAGTTAATATAAGATCCCACTGTCCTTTCCCCCTTTGGCCCCCTCCTCACGAGTGTGTATCTCACTATGACCGCACCTGTTTGGGAGAGAGAGTAGGAGATTCTAAACTTCAGGAGAACCCCGCTCGAACAAAATGCTCTCATTCAAAATCTATAAATCCTATCTGTGAAATAAAAACACCGTGAGAGTCACAACACTTGGCCGAACAAGCAGATATCCCCATTATTGGTTAGAGTCAAAACATTTGACTGTGCGGCGGAAGTTAGAAAAGTACTTCCCCTTTCCAAGAAATGTCCTCTGAAAATTTGACTGGACAATGGGGCAGAGAAAGTTCTACCTCTAATTACTCTCCTCAAACAAATGCTTGGTACTCAAAAACTATAAGTCCTATCTGTAAAATGAAAACACGTTGAGAATCCCGCGACTTTAAGAACAACAGAATAACAATATTGTTGCATGCCCTGCAATGTATTCGCACCTAGTGGTGCCCGCACCCATGAGTAAGCTAAATGGAAAGATGACATAAATGGAAACACATCATTGTGACCAAGTGACGGACGTTGGCTTGAAGAACCTAAAACTGACAAAGGAAGCGGCTCAGGATCGTGTAACAGACTGGAACTGCTGCTGAGCAGTAACTCACACCTGCGGC
Source organism: Hippoglossus stenolepis (assembly GCF_022539355.2). Lineage (NCBI taxonomy): Eukaryota > Metazoa > Chordata > Actinopteri > Pleuronectiformes > Pleuronectidae > Hippoglossus > Hippoglossus stenolepis. The sequence goes on from NC_061500.1 coordinate 3,271,580, forward strand.
CTTCTTCGCTTTCACGGTGGACGTACCTGACACTGAGTGCTGGCATGATCATCATTAAGATAACCAATCAGTGTCCTGCTTTCGGGAGCTGCAGTGCTAGCCTTTGTGCTAGCAGCCATGCCAGCTGCCGTGCAATGCTAAAAAGAAATTAGCCCGGGAAATACATTTCACAAGCAACATTCACCAGGTTCTGCGCTACCTCCGCCTCCTTGAGATGTTTGATGTCAGGCTGAAAATTGTATTTTGCATTACGTATGGTTGTTTAAGCCTGCTCTTGAGTGTTTGTTAGATGCGATTTGATGGAAACTGGTGTTAAAAAAGTTAGGCTATCTCTGACACGCAGCTCAAACACAGTGACACAACAAAACCACAACCACAAACGCAGTTTGTAGCGCACTCGCCACAGTCCAAGGTGAAACATTTCTGTTGAAGCCTCGTATGTGTGAAGCTCTGCGTTACTGAGAGTTGCTGTCAACATGTTTGTATTGTTAATGATCTGAAAGACTGAAATTATGACTTGAAACATCAATATGTATTTGTCACATGTTGGCGGGTGTCTGGGTGTAACAGCCGTGAACAAGAAGATCTTCTGCGAAAAAGGTTTCTTTGTTTCTTTCCGTCGCTGCTGTTGTCTCCAGAATCGACGTGGTGATGATTTATTGATGAAGATGCTTTCGACATTCAGATAAATTGCTGTGTCATTAAATGAAATGTGTTGTTGAGCCTTTATTTCGATGCTAGTGCGTGCACATTTTCCATTTAGAGATATTTGTATTAAGATTACAGTTCAAATCCGTGTGCAGTTTGAGTCATGTGTGTTGTCAGCATCAATCAAACACTGTTTATTTGCAAAAGGCGATGAGTTGTTTCAACTAATCTCTGATGAACCAGACAGCGGCTTCTGAAATGTTTAAAACATGAAATTGACAAACAGCCTCAGACTACCTGTCGTATGAACAGGTGACGGGGCGGGCCCCCCGAGGCCTGATGCTCGATATATAAAGAGGACCTGAACTCTGAGCTGGATCTGTGTCTGAAGGTCTTGACTCGCAGGATGAACGCCCTCCGAACTCTGTTTCTCTTGGCCGCCGGCCTCTCTGTGGGTGAGTACAACTTCACAAAAAGCTTCACCCCCCATCTCCCTTCTGGATAAAGTATTTCTGATTCATCTGCATGTGCGGCGGTTGATGCTCCTTCTAGTCCTGTGTAACCAGATTTCTCATCCTTCCAGCTTGTTGTGCTTCAAGCCCACCTATCAAACCCAAGGCGCTCATCCAGTTCAGGACAGGTATCCTGTGCACGATGCCCAAAAGCTGGCCGATTTTCGACTACGCTGACTACGGCTGCTACTGTGGAAAGGGCGGCGGTGGCACGCCTGTGGACGATCTTGACAGGTCGTGATTCATTCACTCTCTCAGCTCAGTGCTACCATGACATAAAAACATCTTTTCGCCCTGTCTGAACACTTGTGTTGTCAAACCTGCAGGTGCTGCCAAGTGCACGACAACTGTTACGGTGAAGCCGAGAATCTCAAGGAATGCACGTCCTTCTTCGACAACCCTTACATCAATTTGTACTCCTACATCTGTGACAAAGCGAGCAAGACGATCACCTGTGGCGGTGAGTGCACCCGGGCATTTGAGGCGTGAGGTTATTAAAGAAAGAAGAAGTAATAACCTCTAATACCTTGTGCACTTTCTCCTCCTCAGAGAAAAACAAGCATGTGAGATGTTCATCTGTAGTGTGACAGGAAGGCCGCTTGAGTGTTTCGCCAAATGAAACTCATAACCCCAGAACAAGCACCTGCCCAAAAACAAATATCAGTAGAAGACCTCTGCAGTTTATCCAATGCAGGATCCAGTCCCACACCCGACACACCCATCACTGAGCTCTCAGGAGCGGCAGCAGCTGTTTCGTCCGCTCATTGAAATACTCCCACTGACTTTGTACTGTCACATTCACAGGTCATGGTTTTCTTTCTCCTTCTTTCTTTGTGCTGCATCTCTATTGTTAGCTGTGGATCTGTATCCTGACAAGAAACTTTTAGTAGATCACCATCTCTCTCATTTAACTGATGCTGGTTGTTCACAGGTATAATCCTAACTCAAGTTTCCAGTAGAGGCGCTCTCATCTAACTCTTTCTTCCCTTGCTTGCAGAAAGTAGTTTACAGACTGTAGACTTTAATATTGGCACTTTATCAAATTAACACAAATGCTTGCAGTACTCAATAAAGAAGATAAAAAAATGATTCCGTTTGTGAGTGATTAATTTATAGAGTTTTTGTATTATTTATAAATATTCAGTTGTATATATTATTTTACCTTAGTTGATGATATCATCTTAATATAGTTGCAGTGTTGTGGTCGTTGCCATTTCAGTCAAGTGTCGAGCACATTGCTAGTTTGGACCAAGGCAGCGTAGTTGAGACCAAACAGGCAAATTATTATGTTATCATGAATTAACTTGTTCAACTTTAAAATAACTGCACTACGATGGCAACATTTCTTTTTGTGTAGAATGTACACGCAGTGTATGTATCCTGATCAGGTACAAGGTTCACACTTACGGCCGCGACAATGTATCGGAAGAATAATAAATACATTACTATAATGTATAATACTAAATGCGTACACATACTATTTGATCATCTCTGCAGTTTTGGCCAGCATGATATACCACTGATATCCTCCTTAATTTACACAGTGTAAACACAGTGCGGCTAATTCAGAGTCAAGCGCAATGACTGTGTATACAAATGGATGACGCGTCTCCACTTCCTTCTGTTTTGCAGAGAAACACTTGAACATACATTTTGTAAAATAATTGAAACCATCTTTCAGAAAAACATATTGAGCATGCACATTGAGTGTTTAGTCTCTAGGTCAGGGGTCGGCAACCCGCGGCTCTTCAGCCCCTCTGCAGCGGCTCCCTGTGCAGTGTTGAACGGTGAACTTAACGAATCAGTTTTCATATGATGAACGTGAGTGAACGTCACGTTCATTTTTATTAAATCATCGTATCAGGCCAGCATGAAATACCAGGAGCGGGTGTGCGTGCGTGTGTGTGTGTGTGTGTGCGTGTGCTCCTAGACCCACAGAGCAGGCCCGCCCACCCACGCTCGTCACAATACTACCGGCTGCTTCTTATCAGTGGAAACAGTGAAAACACCGAGTCTCTCTGGTCTCAGCTGCTCAGAGATCAGCGCCGCAGCTTCTAGATCAGAGCAGAAGCTGCAGCTGGTTTGTACCGAGCTTCAGTCATGTGTCCGCCTCCAGTCTGACCTGCTCTCACTTTTTGTTTTAATACTTCGTCAACTAAAATATCTTTTTAGCTATGAGCTAGCTATATCTTTTATTTGTTTCAGTGGACTACTTCTTATTTCATACATTTCCCACAAATATGGGGAGGACTCAAATAGGCCTGCATGGTTCTGTGTTTAATTTATTTCCAGTAAGGCCTTCACATTGCCAGTATTTTCTTCTCCTCTTCATAAGAGTTGGTGTTTTCCTTTGTTGTAACAGTTAAAAATAGCAATAAAATGTCAACAGTTTTCTTTATTGTCGTTCTATAATTTCATAAATGCAACAAACTAGAGTTTTAATATATATAGTATAACTATATATCAGCGTTATAAACTGTGTTATCAAATATGTTTTGCGGCTCCAGACAAATTTGATTTGGGGGAAGAGGGGCAAAGCGGCTCTTTGATAATCTGAGTTCTACCCCTGGTTAATAGTCTAGAGGACTGAAATTATGACTTGAAACATCAATATGTTGTCACATGTTGGTGTCTGGGTGTAACAACCGTGAACAAAGGCGATCTTCTGCGTAAAGGCCTTTGAATCGTGCTGGTGCGTGCACATTTTTTCTATTTTGTTGTATTAAAGATCCTGTTACAGTTCGAATCCGTGTGCAGTTTTGAGTCATGTGTGTTGTCAGCTTCAATCAAAACATATTTATTTGCAAAAAGGTGATGGATTGTTTTCAACTAATTTCTGATGAACCAGACAGCGGCTTCTGGAAATGTTTAAAACATGAAATTGACAAACAGCCTCAGACTACAGAGAGAGTTGGAAGAAAAGTGAAATGGCTTTACTCAGAAAGACTGAGGAGAGGACTCATGGAATTAGTGATGAAAACAGAGAATGGAGTGACTGGAAGGAGGTGCAGCAACCAAACCATTGATTTATTTCTTTGCTTTATATGATTATATATAAAAGTTGAAAATATAAAACCTTTTTTATCTGAAAGGAAAAAGAAAAGAAACAAGAGTAGCATAGCTTTTTTAATGACTTGACTCACGATTAAGTGGAATACAAGCGATACATACATTACTTTTTCGTAATAACCATATGAAACCTGGATGAGCAACCAGCCACACTCGTGTATTAATCTCGATTGCAGCAAACTGGAATTAATAACTTAATAGACGATTGTTTTTCAGTGCAAACCTCTTTGCAATACTTATTTCTCTGTATAATGTCGCAGCCTCTCTCAACAAAATGAGAAGTTTCCGTTCAGTATATTGAAAAAGTGACCTTTTCTTGGAGATGGGAAATTGTATCCAAATATTGATATGAGATGGAAGAGAAGCGGAAAATGGATATTGCTTTTGAAAAACAAGGATGGAAGAGCGAGTAGGAGGAAGGAAGAACAAAATATAACTTTAAGATGAAGAAACCCACTTTATTTTATTATATATATAATTTTATTTATAAATGTCTCTTTTTCTTTAGTTATAATACAGCACAATACACTGGCCACTGTTAAAAATCACACTTTTACTAATGAAGAGTAGAAAGGGCCACACTGTGAATCCTCTCTCTCACCTCAGTTAACATCGCTGTGTGGTCACTGAGCTGCTGAACTATGACTTCACAGAAAACTTAAGAGTGATTAGAGTTTTCTCACGAATGTTGGTTCGTGTTTGAATCCCAGATCCTGTTCACTGTGAGAAGTGCGACCTATCGTATGAACAGGTGACAGGCGAGCCCCACAGACCTGATGCTCGATATATAAAGGAGGACCTGAACTTTGAGCTGGATCTGTGTCTGAAGGTCTTGACTCTCAGGATGAACACCCTCGAACTTTGTTTCTCTTGACCGCCCGGCCTCTCTGTAGAGTAGTACATCTTCACAGAAAGCTTCACCCCCATCTCCCTTCTGGATAAATACAGTATTTCTGATTCATCTGCATGTCTGTGGTTGAGTGCTCCTTCTAGTCCTGTATAACCAGAATCCTCATCCCTTCCCACACCTTGTTGTGCTTCAGCCCTGTCTACCTGCTGACAGGCGCTCCAACCAGTTCAGGACGTGATCCTGTGCATGATGCCCGACAGCTGGCCGAATTTCGACGCTCACGGTGACTACGGCTGCTACTGTGGGAAGAGGCGGCTCTGGCACGCCTGTGAGCGATCTGGACAGGTGATGATTCATTCACTCTCAGTTCAGTGCTACCATGACATAAAAACACCTCTTCGCCCTGTCTGAACACTTGTGTTGTCAAACCTGCAAGGTGCTGCCAAGTGCTGACCGATATTACGGTGACGCCATGCAGCTCCAGCGAATGCTGGTCATTCTTCCACAACCCTTACACAAGATGTACTCCTACAGCTGTGACAAAGCAAACAAGACACTCACCTGTAAAAGTGAGTGCACCGGGAGCGACAAAGAGCGTGAGGTTATTAAAAGAGAAGAAATAACCTCCTAACCACCTTGTACAATTTCTCCTCCTCAGAGAGAACAACAGCATGTGAGATGTTCATCTGCGAGTGTGACAGAGCCGCAGTGTTTCGCCAAGAGCCTTACGCTTGAGCACAAGCGACTGCCCAGCTGACCAATGTCAGTAGAAGACCTCTGCAGTTAATCGAAGGCCAGGATCCAGTCACACGACACACCCATCACTGAGCTCTCCAGGAGGCGGCGGCAACTGTTTCATCAGCTCATTGAAATACTCACACTGACTTTGTACTGTCACATTCACAAGGTCATGGTTTTCTTTTCTCCTTCTTTCTTTGTGCTGCATCTATTGTCAGCTGTGGATCTGTATCCTGACAAGAAACACCAGTAGATCTGCATCTCTCATTAACTGATGCTAGTTATTCACGGGTATAATCTAACTCAAGTTTCAGTAGAGGGCGCTCTCATCTAGCTCTTTCTTCCTTGCTTACAGAAAGTAGTTTACAGACTGTAGACTAATGTGGCACTTTATCAAATTATACAAATGTAGGTACTCAATAAAAGAAGATAAAAAAAATGATTCCATTTGTGAGTGAATGAACTTTTAGAGTTTTTGTATTATTTGTGAAGTATTCAGTTGTATATATTATTTTTTACCTTGGTTGATGATGTCATCTTGATATAGTTGCAGTGTTGTGGTCAGTTGCATTTGATCAAGTGTCTGAGCACATTGCTAGTTTGGACCAAGGCCGGCGTGGGTTGAGACCAAAACCAAGAGCAAATTATTATGTTATCATGAATTAACTTTAAAATAACTGCACTCATTTAGTAAGCATTTCTTTTTGTGTAGAATGTACACACAGTGTGTGTATCCTGATCAGGTACAAGGTTCACACTTATGGCACGACAATGTATCGGAAGAATAATACATTACTATAATGTATAATACTTATGCATCCACATACATTTTGTTCATCTCTACGTGCAGCGCACTGATATACCACTGATATCCTCCTTAATTTACACAGTGTAAACACAGTGCGCTAATTCAGAGTCAAACACAATGACTGTGTATACAAATGGATAGCGCGTCTCCACTTCCTTCTGTTTTGCAGAGAAACACTTGAACATACATTTTGTAAAATAATTAGAGCATCTTAAAGAAACATATTGAGCATGCACATTGACTGTTTAGTCTAGGTGCAGTTTATGACCTATACTGCATCCAGCCACCAGGGGGTAACCAAGACAGTTTGGTGCCACTTCGGGAAAGGTGTCAAGTCGGCCATCTTTATTTACAGTCGATGGTCACACCATGTAGTTTATCCCTGCTCTCAGTCAATATGGCATAATTTTGATTTTGACACTATTTAGTTGCAATACCAGTTTCTATAAAGTGAGAGTTGAGATGAAGAGTTAAAAGTAAATGGAAAAGATGACATAAATGGAAACACATCATTGTGACCAAATGTGGACGTTGGCTTGAAGAACCTACACAAAACTGACAAAGGAACGGCTCAGGATCGTGTAACAGACTGGAACTGCTGCTGAGCAGCGCTCACACACACGTGTTGCTTCAGCGCTTTACGGTGGACGTGCCTGACACTGATACAGCATAGTCATCATTAAGATAACCAATCACAGTGTCCTGCTCGGGGCACGCGGGTGGCTGGCCTTTGTGCTAACGCTCCATGCTAGCTGCCCGTGCAATGCTAAAGGAAGTCAGGAAATACATTTCACAACAACATTCACCAGGTTCACACTCTGCCTCCCGCCTCCTTGAGATGTTTGATGTCAGGCTGAAAATTGTATTTGCATTTGTGTGACCAGCTGCTTTCGCTCTTGGTGTTTGTTAAGATGCGATTTGATCGGCTGGTGTTAAAAAGTTGAGCTTATCTCGACACGCAGCTCAAACACAGTGACACAACAAAACCACAACCACAACGCAGTTTGGCAACGCACTCGCCACAGTCCAAGCGATCAGGAAACATTTCTGTTGAAGCCTCGTATGTGTGAGAGCTGCGTTACTGAGGAGTTGCTGTCAAGATGTTTGTATTGTTAATGATTTGAAGGACTGAAATTATGACTTGAAACATCAATATGTATTTGTCATGTTAATTGTCTGGAGTGTATTTCAGCCGTGAACAAAAGAAGATCTTCTGCAGTGTCTTTGTTTTTGTAAGCTGTTGTCTCAGAATCGACGTGGTGATGATTTATTGATGAGAAGATGCTCGACATTCAGATAAATTGCTGTGTCATTAAATGAAATGTGTTGTTGAGCCTTTGAATCATGCTGGTGCGTGCACATTTTCCATTTTGAGAGATATTTGTATTAAAGATTACAGTTCACATCCGTTTGCAGTTTGAGTCGTGTGTGTTGTCAGCTTCAATCAACACAGTTTATTTAGAAAAGGCGATGAGTTGTTTCAACTAATCTCTGATGAACCAGACAGCGGCTTCTGAAATGTTTAAAACATGAAATTGACAAACAGCCTCAGACTACAAGAGAGAGTTGGAAGAAAAGTGGGAGAAATGAGCTTTACTCAGAAAGACTGAGGAGAGGACTCATGGAATTAGTGATGAAAACAGGAGATGGGTGACTGAAGGAGGTGCAGCAACCAAACCATTGATTTATTTCTTTGCTTTATATGATTATATATAAAAGTTGAAAATATAAAAACCTTTTTATCTGAAAAGGAAAAAGAAAAGAAACAGAGTAACGCAGCTTTTTTTAATGACTTCACTCACGATTAAGTGGAATACAAACGTACATACATTACTTTTTCGTAATATTTCCTATGAAACCTGGATGAGAACAACCAGCCACACTCATGTATTAATCTCCCGGTTTTGCATCAAAACTGGAATTAACTTAATAGACGTTGTTTTTCAGTGCAAACCTCTTTGCAGTAATTATTTCTCTGTATAATGTCGCAGCCTCTCTCAACAAAATGAGAAGTATGGAACGAATGGAAGAAAGTAAATAATGACGTTTATTAACTGGAGATGGGAAATTGTAACTCAAATATTTGATATGAGATGGAAGAGGAAACGGAAAATGGATATTGTTTTTGAAAAAACAAGGATGGAAGACGAGAGGAGGAAGGAAGAACAAAATATGTCGTTAAGATGAAGAAACCCACTTTATTTTATTAAATATATAATTGTATTTTTAATTGTCTCTTTTTCATTAGTTATAATACAGCACAATACAATGGCCACTGTAAGAAATAACACTTTTACAAATGAAGAGTAGAAAGGGCCACACTGTGAATCCTCCCTCTCACCTCAGTTAACATCGCTGTGTGGTCACTGAGCTGCTGAACTATGACTTCACAGAAAAGTTAAACACGTTGGAGTTTTTCTCGCGAATGTTGGTTGGTGTTTGAATCTCTGATGCTCGATATATAAAGAGGACCTGAACTCTGAGCTGGATCTGTGTCTGAAGGTCTTGGCTACCAGGATGAACACCCTCGAACTCACCTGTTTCTCTTGGCCGCCCGGCCTCTCTGTGAGTGGTACAACTACAAAAGCTTCACCCCCCATCTCCCTTGTGGATAAATAAAGTATTTCTGATTCATCTGCATGTGCGGCGGTTGATGCTCCTTCTAGTCCTGTATAACCAGATTTCTCATATTTCCAGCTTGCTGTGGTCCAGCCCTGTCTCGCCACGAAAGGGCACTCAACCAGTTCTGGATCCAGATCCGGTGCGAGATGCCCGACAGCCGGCCGATTATTGACTACGCTGACTATGGCTGCTACTGTGGAAAGGGCGGCGGTGGCACGCCTGTGGACGATCTGGACAGGTCTTGATTCATTCACTCTCTCAGTTCAGTGCTACCATGACATAAAAACACCTCTTCGCCCTGTCTGAACACTTGTGTTGTCAAACCTGCAGGTGCTGCCAAGTGCCGCGACAAATTATTGCAGTGACATATGCAGCTCAACGAATGCTGGTCATTCTTCCACAACCCTTACACCAAGATGTACTCCTACAGCTGTGACAAAGCAAGCAAGACACTCACCTGTAACAGTGAGTGCACCGAGACGACAAGAGCGTGAGGTTATTAAACAAGAAGAAATAACCTCCTAACCACCTTGTGCAATTTCTCCTCCTCAGAGAACAACAACGCATGTGAGATGTTCATCTGCGAGTGTGACAGGAAGGCCGCCGAGTGTTTCGCCAGAGCCTTATAACCCGAGCACAAGCGACTGCCCAGCGACCAATGTCAGTAGAAGACCTCTGCAGTTAATCGAAGGCAGGATCCAGTCCCACACCGACCACCATCACTGAGCTCTCAGGGCCCGGCAGCAGCTTGTTTCGTCGCTCATTGAAATACTCCCCACTGACTTTGTACTGTCACATTCACAAGGTCATGGTTTCTTTTCTCCTTCTTTCTTTGTGCTGCATCTCTATTGTCAGCTGTGGATCTGTATCCTGACAGAAACACCAGTAGATCTGAATTTCTCATTAACTGATGCTGGTTGTTCAGGGTATAATCCTAACTCGAGTTTCCAGTAGAGGGCGCTCTCATCTAGCTCTTTCTTCCCTTGCTTGCAGAAAGTAGTTTACAGACTGTAGACTTTAATATTGGCACTTTATCAAATTATACAAATTCTTGCAGTACTCAATAAAGAATATTAAAAAATGATTCAGTTTCTGTGTGTGTGAATTTATCGAGTTTTTGTATTATTTGTGAAGAATTCAGTTGTATATATAATTTTTTACCTTGGTTGATGATGTCATCTTAATATAGTTGCAGTGTTGTGGTCGATTGCCATTTCAGTCAAGTGTCTGACACATTGCTAGTTGGACCAAGGCAATAGTTGAGACCAAAACCAAGAGCAAATTTTATGTTATCATGGATGCTAAAATAACCTTTGCACTACGATATTAAACATTTATTTTTGTGTAGAATGTACACAGTGTATGTATCCTGATCAGTACAACGCGTTCACTTCTGACGCGACAATGTATCGGAAGAATAATACATACATTACTATAATGTATAATACTTATGCATCCACGTCCCATTTTGATCATCTCTCTGCAGTTTTGGCGCACTTGATATACCACTGATATTCCTCCTTAATTTACACAGTGTAAACACAGTGCGCTAATTCAGAAGTCAAGCGCCCAATGACTGTGTATACAAATGGATGACGCGTCTCCCACTTCCTTCTGTTTTGCAAACACTTGAACATACATTTTGTAAAATAATTGAAACCATCTTAAGAAAACATATTGAGCATGCACATTGACTTTTTAGTCTAGGTGCAGTTGCTGTACTGCTGCATCCATGCCAGGGGGTAACCAAGACAGTTTGGTGCCACTTCGGGAAAGGTGTCAAGTCGGCCATCTTTATTTACAGTCGATGGTCACACCGTATAGTTTATCCCTGCTCTCAGTCAATATGGCATCATTTTGATTTTGACTTATATTAAGTTGCAAACCAGTTTCTATAAAGTGAGAGTTGAGATGAAGAGTTAAAGTAAATGGAAAAGATGACATAAATGAAACACATCATTGTGACCAAGTGACCGGATGAACAGCTTGAAGAACCACAAAACTGACAAGGAAGCGGCTCAGGATCGTGTAACAGACTGGAACTGCTGCTGAGCAGCGCTCCACCACCTGCACGTGTTGCTTCAGCAGCTTACGGTGGACGTGCCTGACACTGAGTGCTGGCATGATCTGTCATTAAGATAACCAATCAGTGTCACCGCAAGGCACCGCGGGTAGCTGGCCTTTGTGCTGGCGCTCCATGCTAGCTGCCCGTGCAATGCTAAAGGGAAGTCCCGGAAATACATTTCACAAGCAACATTCACCAGGTTCACACTCTGCCTCCGCCTCCTTGAGATGTTTGATGTCAGGCTGAAAATTGTATTTGCATTCGTGTGATTGGCTGGCGCCTGCTCTTGAGTGTTTGTTAAGATGCGATTTGATCGGCTGGTGTTAAAAAAGTTGAGCTTATCTCGACACGCAGCTCAAACACAGTGACACAACAAAACCACAACCACAACGCAGTTTGGCAACGCACTCGCCACAGTCCAAGCGATTAGGAAACACTTCTGTTGAAGCCTCGTATGTGTGAGAGCTGCGTTACTGAGGAGTTGCTGTCAAGATGTTTGTATTGTTAATGATTTGAAGGACTGAAATTATGACTTGAAACATCAATATGTATTTGTCACATGTTGGTGTCTGGGTGTAACAGCCATGAACAAAAAGAAGATCTTCTGCGAAAAGGTGTCTTTGTTTTTTAAATGCAGCTGCTGTTGTCTCAGAATCGACGTGGTGATGATTTATTGATGAGAAGATGCTCGACATTCAGATAAATTGCTGTGTCATTAAATGAAATGTGTTGTTGAGCCTTTGAATCATGCTGGTGCGTGCACATTTTCCATTTTGAGAGATATTTGTATTAAAGATTACAGTTCACATCCGTTTGCAGTTTGAGTCGTGTGTGTTGTCAGCTTCAATCAACACAGTTTATTTAGAAAAGGCGTTAGGTTGTTTCCAGCCTAATCTCTGATGAACCAGACAGCTGACTTCTGAAATGTTTAAAACATGAAATTGACAAACAGCCTCAAGACTACAGAGTTGGAAGAAAAGTGGGAGAAATGAGCTTTACTCAGAAAGACTGAGGAGAGGACTCATGGAATTAGTAGTAAAACAGAGAAATGGAGTGACTGAAGGAGGTGCAACAACCAAACCATTGATTTATTTTCTTTGCTTTATATGATTATATATAAAGTTGAAAATATAAAAACCTTTTTTTATCTGAAAAGGAAAAAGAAAAGAAACAAATAGCAGCTTTTTTAGCCATTGACTTCACTCGATTAAGTGGAATACAAGCGTACATACATTACTTTTTAGTAATGCTTCCTGAAACCTGGATGAGAACAACCAACTTCCACTCATGTATTAATCTCCCGGTTTTGCATCAAAACTGGAATTAATAATGAGCGTTGTTTTTCAGTGCAAACCTCTTTGCAGTAATTATTTCTCTGTATAATGTCGCAGCCTCTCTCAACAAAATGAGAAGTATGGAACGAATGGAAGAAAGTAAATAATGACGTTTATTAACTGGAGATGGGAAATTGTAACTCAAATATTTGATATGAGATGGAAGAGGAAACGGAAAATGGATATTGTTTTTGAAAAAACAAGGATGGAAGACGAGAGGAGGAGGAAGGAAGAACAAAATATAACTTTAAGATGAAGAAACCCACTTTATTTTATTAAATATATATTTATTTTTAATTGTCTCTTTTTCATTAGTTATAATACAGCACAATACAATGGCCACTGTAAGAAATAACACTTTTACAAATGAAGAGTAGAAAGGGCCACACTGTGAATCCTCTCTCTCACCTCAGTTAACATCGCTGTGTGGTCACTGAGCTGCTGAACTATGACTTCACAGAAAAGTTAAGCGCGTTGGAGTTTTTCTCTCGAATGTTGGTTCGTGTTTGAATCTCTGATGCTCGATATATAAGGAGGACCTGAACTCTGAGCTGGATCTGTGTCTGAAGGTCTTGACTCGCAGGATGAACGCCGTCAGAACTCTGTTTCTCTTGGCCGCCGGCCTCTCTGTGGGTGAGTACATCTTCACAAAAAGCTTCACCCCCCATCTCCCTCGTGGATATATAAAGTATTTCTGATTCATCTGCATGTGCGGCGGTTGATGCTCCTTCGAGTCCTGTATGACCAGATTTCTCATTCTTCCACCTTGCTGTGATCAAGCCCTGTCTAATTACGGCGATCCGGTCATGGAGATCCAGTCGCTCATCCAGTTCAGGACAGGTATCCTGTGCACGATGCCCAAAAGCTGGCCGCTTTGGGACTACGCTGACTACGGCTGCTACTGTGGACTGGGCGGCTCTGGCACGCCTGTGGACGAGCTGGACAGGTCATGATTCATTCACTCTCTCAGTTCAGTGCTACCATGACATAAAAAGATATTTTCGCCCTGTCTGAACACTTGTGTTGTCAAACCTGCAGGTGCTGCGAAGTGCACGACAACTGTTACGGTGATGCCGAGAAGCTCAAGGAATGCTGGTCCTTCTTCCACAACCCTTACACCAAGATGTACTCCTCCATCTGTGACAAAGAAAGCAAGACGATCACCTGTAACAGTGAGTGCACCGAGACGACAAGAGCGTGAGGTTATTAAAGAAGAAGAAATAACCTCCTAATCACCTTGTGCACTTTCTCCTCCTCAGAGAAAAACAACAAATGTGAGATGTTCATCTGTGAGTGTGACAGGAAGGCCGCCGAGTGTTTCGCCAAATCGCCTTATAACCCCAAGAACAAGCGACTGCCCAGCGACCGATGTCAGTAGAAGACCTCTGCAGTTAATCGAAGGCAGGATCCAGTCCCACACACGACACACCCATCACTGAGCTCTCAGGAGCGGCAGCAACATTTCGTCCGCTCATTGAAATACTCCCACTGACTTTGTACTGTCCATTCACAAGGTCATGGTTTCTTTTCTCCTTCTTTCTTTGTGCTGCATCTCTATTGTTAGCTGTGGATCTGTATCCTGACAAGAAACACCAGTAGATCTGCATCTCTCATTAACTGATGCTGGTTATTCACAGGTATAATCCTAACTCAAGTTTCCAGTAGAGGGCGCTCTCATCTAGCTCTTTCTTCCCTTGCTTGCAGGAAGTAGTTTACAGACTCTAGACTTTAATATTGGCACTTTATCAAATTATACAAATGCTTGCAGTACTCAATAAAGAAGATAAAAAAAATGATTCCGTTTGTGAGTGAATGAACTTTTAGAGTTTTTGTATTATTTGTGAAGTATTCAGTTGTATATATTATTTTTTACCTTGGTTGATGATGTCATCTTAATATAGTTGCAGTGTTGCTGGTCGTTGCCATTTCAGTCAAGTGTCGACACATTGCTAGTTTGGACCAAGACGACGTAGTTGGGGCTAAGCAGAGCAAATTATTATGTTATCATGAATTAACTTGTTCTAAACTTTAAAATAACTGCACTACGATAGTAATCATTTATTTTGTGTAGAATGTACACACAGTGTATGTATCCTGATCAGGTACAAGAGTTCACTTGGCACGACAATGTATCGGAAGAATAATACATTACTATAATGTATAATACTAATGCGTACACACATACATTTGGATCATCTCTGCAGTTTGTAGCACTGATATACCACTGATATCCTCCTTAATTTACACAGTGTAAACACAGTGCGCTAATTCAGAGTCGCATAATGACTGTGTATACAAATGGATGACGCGTCTCCACTTCCTTCTGTTTTGCAGAGAAACACTTGAACTTACATTTTGTAAAATAATTGAAACCATCTTTAAGAAAAACATATTGAGCATGCACATTGACTGTTTAGTCTAGGTGCAGTTTATGACCTATACTGCATCCAGCCACCAGGGGGGTAACCAAGACAGTTTGAACCGCCGGAAAGGTGTGTCAGAGTCGGCCATCTTTATTTACAGTCGATGGTCACACCATGTAGTTTATCCCTGCTCTCAGTCAATATGGCATAATTTTGATTTTGACACTATTTAGTTGCAATACCAGTTTCTATGAAGTGAGAGTTGAGATGAAGAGTTAAGGTAAATGGAAAAGATGACATAAATGGAAACACATCATTGTGACCAAGTGACGGACGTTGGCTTGAAGAACCACAAAACTGACAAAGGGAAACGGCTCAGGATCGTGTAACAGACTGGAACTGCTGCTGAGCAGCGAGCGCTCACACACACGTGTTGCTTCAGCAGCTTTACGGTGGGCGTGCCTGACACTGAGTGCTGGCATGATCATCATTAAGATAACCAATCACAGTGTCCTGCTTGGGGCACCCATGGTGTGGCCTTTGTGCTAACGCTCCATGCTAGCTGCCCGTGCAATGCTAAAGGGAAGTCGTGGGAAATACATTTCACAAGCAACATTCACCAGGTTCACACTCTGCCTCCGCCTCCTTGAGATGTTTGATGTCAGGCTGAAAATTGTATTTGCATTCGTGTGATTGGCTGGCGCCTGCTCTTGAGTGTTTGTTAAGATGCGATTTGATTGGCAGCTGTTAAATTAAGTTGAGCTTATCTCGACACGCAGCTCAAACACAGTGACACAACAAAACCACAACCACAACGCAGTTTAGCAACGCACTCGCCACAGTCCAAGCGATCAGGAAACATTTCTGTTGAAGCCTCGTATGTGTGAGAGCTGCGTTACTGAGGAGTTGCTGTCAACATGTTTGTATTGTTAATGATCTGAAAGACTGAAATTATGACTTGAAACATCAATATGTATTTGTCACATGTTGGTGTCTAGGTGTAACAGCCGTGAACAAAAAGAAGATCTTCTGCGAAAAGGTGTCTTTGTTTTTTTTCGTCGCTGCTGTTGTCTCAGAATCGACGTGGTGATGATTTATTGATGAGAAGATGCTCGACATTCAGATAAATTGCTGTGTCATTAAATGAAATGTGTTGTTGAGCCTTTGACTCGTGCTGGTGCGTGCACATTTTCCATTTTGAGAGATATTTGTATTAAAGATTACAGTTCAAATCCGTGTGCAGTTTGAGTCATGTGTGTTGTCAGCATCAATCAAACACTGTTTATTTGCAAAAGGCGATGAGTTGTTTCAACTAATCTCTGATGAACCAGACAGCGGCTTCTGAAATGTTTAAAACATGAAATTGACAAACAGCCTCAGACTACCTGTCGTATGAACAGGTGACGGGCGGGCCCCAGACCTGATGCTCGATATATAAAGAGGACCTGAACTCTGAGAGCTGGATTTGTCTGAAGGTCTTGACTGCAGGATGAACGCCCTCCGAACTCTATTTCTCTTGGCATGGCCTCTCTGTAGGTAGTACAACTTCACAAAAAGCTTCACCCCCCATCTCCCTTCTGGATAAAGTATTTCTGATTCATCTGCATGTGCGGCGGTTGATGCTCCTTCTAGTCCTGTGTAACCAGATTTCTCATCCTTCCAGCTTGTTGTGCTTCAAGCCCACCTATCAAACCCAAGGCGCTCATCCAGTTCAGGACAGGTATCCTGTGCACGATGCCCAAAAGCTGGCCGATTTTCGACTACGCTGACTACGGCTGCTACTGTGGAAAGGGCGGCGGTGGCACGCCTGTGGACGATCTTGACAGGTCGTGATTCATTCACTCTCTCAGCTCAAGTGCTACCATGACATAAAAACATCCTCCCCCAGCCCTGTCCCCAGACACTTGTGTTGTCAAACCTGCAGGTGCTGCCAAGTGCACGACAACTGTTACGGTGAAGCCGAGAATCTCAAGGAATGCACGTCCTTCTTCGACAACCCTTACATCAATTTGTACTCCTACATCTGTGACAAAGCGAGCAAGACGATCACCTGTGGCGGTGAGTGCACCGAGACGACAAGAGCGTGAGGTTATTAAAGAAGAAGAAGTAATAACCTCCTAACCACCTTGTGCACTTTCTCCTCCTCAGAGAAAAACAACAAATGTGAGATGTTCATCTGCGAGTGTGACAGGAAGGCCGCCGAGTGTTTCGCCAAATCGCCTTGGATCACCGAGCACGAGCACCTGCCCAGCGACCGATGTCAGTAGAAGACCTCTGCAGTTTATCGAGCAGGATCAGTCCCCACACCACGACACACCCATCACTGAGCTCTCAGGAGCGGCGCTTGTGTTTCGTCCGCTCGTGAAATACTCCACTGACTTTGTACTGTCTCACATTCTGAGTCATGGTTTCTTTTCTCCTTCTTTCTTTGTGCTGCATCTCTATTGTTAGCTGTGGATCTGTATCCTGACAAGAAACACCAGTAGATCTGCATCTCTCATTAACTGATGCTGGTTATTCACAGGTATAATCCTAACTCAAGTTTCCAGTAGAGGGCGCTCTCATCTAGCTCTGTCTTCCCTTGCTTGCAGAAAGTAGTTTACAGACTGTAGACTTTAATATTGGCACTTTATCAAATTATACAAATGCTTGCAGTACTCAATAAAGAATATTAAAAAATGATTCAGTTTCTGTGTGTGTGAATTTATCGAGTTTTTGTATTATTTGTGAAGTATTCAGTTGTATATATTATTTTTTACCTTGGTTGATGATGTCATCTTAATATAGTTGCAGTGTTGTGGTCCGTTGCCATTTCAGTCAAGTGTCTGAGCACATTGCTAGTTTGGACCAAGACGACGTAGTTGAGACCAAAACCAGACAGAAGTGTTATGTTATCATGGATGCTTGTTCTAAACTTTAAAATAACTACATACGATAGTAAACATTTATTTTTATTGTGGGAATGCTGCACAGTGTATGTATCCTGATCAAGGTACAAGAGTTCACTACGGCACGACAATGTATCGAAGAATAATAAATACATTACCTTGTGTATAATACTAATGCGTACACACATACATTTGGATCATCTCTGCAGTTTTGACGCACTGATATACCACTGATATCCTCCTTAATTTACACAGTGTATAAACACAGTGCGCTAATTCAGAGTCAAACACAATGACTGTATACAAATGGATGGCGTCTCCACTTCCTTCTGTTTGCAGAGAAACACTTGAACATACATTTTTGTAAAATAATTGAAACCATCTTTCAGAAAAACATATTGAGCATGCACATTGGTGTTTAGTCTCTCTAGGTCAGGGAGTCGGCAACCCGCTGACTCTTCAGCCCCTCTGCGGCTCCCTGTGCAGTGTTGAGCAGTGAACTTAACGAATCAGTTTTCATATGATGAACGTGAGTGAACGTCACGTTCATTTTTATTAAATCATCGTATCAGGCCAGCATGAAATACCAGGAGCGGGTGTGCGTGCATGTGTGTGTGTGTGTGTGTGTGTGTGCTCCTAGACAGCCCACACACAAACAGGCCCCGCCCACCCCGCTCGTCACGTACTTACCGGCTGCTTCTTATCAGTGGAAACAGTGAAAACACCGAGTCTCTCTGGTCTCAGCTGCTCAGAGATCAGCGCCGCAGCTTCTAGATCAGAGCAGAAGCTGCAGCTGGTTTGTACCGAGCTTCAGTCATGTGTCCGCCTCCAGTCTGACCTGCTCTCACTTTTTGTTTTAATACTTCGTCAACTAAAATATATCTTTTTAAGCTATAAGGCTTTAGCTATATCTTTTTATTTGTTTCAAAGTGGACTACTTCTTATTTCATACATTTCCCACAAATATGGGGAGGACTCAAATAGGCCTGCATAGTTCTGTGTTTAATTTATTTCAAAGTAGGCCTTCACATTGCCAGTGTATTTTCTTCTCCTCTTCATAAGAGTTTGGTGTTTTCCTTTGTTGTAACAGTTAAAAATAGCAATAAAATGTCAACAGTTTTCTTTATTGTCGTTCTATAATTTCATAAATGCAACAAACTAGAGTTTTAATATATATAGTATAACTATATATCAACGTTATAAGCTGTGTTATCAAATATGTTTTGCAGCTCCAGACAAATTTGATTTGGGGGAAGAGGGGGCAAAACGGCTCTTTTGATAGTAAAGGTTGCCTACCCCTGGTTAATGATCTGAAGGACGGAAATTATGACTTGAAACATCAATATGTATTTGTCACATGTTGGTGTCTGGGTGTAACAGCCGTGAAACAAAAAGACGATCTTCTGCGTAAAGGTGTCTTTGTTTTTTTTCGTCGCTGCTGTTGTCTCAGAATCGACATGGTGATGATTTATTGATGAGAAGATGCTCGACATTCAGATAAATTGATGTGTCATTAAATGAAATGTGTTGTTGAGCCTTTGAATCGTGCTGGTGCGTGCACATTTTCTATTTTGAGAGATATTTGTATTAAAGATCCTGTTACAGTTCGAATCCGTGTGCAGTTTGAGTTATGTGTGTTGTCAGCTTCAATCAAAACACTGTTTATTTGCAAAAGGCGATGAGTTGTTTCAACTAATCTCTGATGAACCAGACAGCGGCTTCTGAAATGTTTAAAACATGAAATTGACAAACAGCCTCAGACTACAGAGAGGATTGGAAGAAAAGTGGGAGAAATGAGCTTTACTCAGAAAGACTGAGGAGAGGACTCATGGAATTAGTGATGAAAACAGAGAATGGAGTGACTGAAGGAGGTGCAGCAACCAAACCATTGATTTATTTCTTTGCTTTATATGATTATATAAAAGTTGAAAATATCAAAACCTTTTTATCTGAAAAGGAAGAAGAAAAGAAACAGAGTAACGCAGCTTTTTTTAATGACTTGACTCACGATTAAGTGGAATACAAACGTACATACATTACTTTTCGTAATATTTCCTATGAAACCTGGATGAGAACAACCAACCACACTCATGTATTAATCTCCCGGTTTTGCATCAAAACTGGAATTAACTTAATAGACGTTGTTTTCCAGTGCAAACCTCTTTGCAGTAATTATTTCTCTGTATAATGTCGCAGCCTCTCTCAACAAAATGAGACGTTTCCGTTCAGTATATTAAGAAAAGTGACCTTTTTCTTGGAGATGGGAAATTGTAACTCAAATATTTGATATGAGATGGAAGAGGAAACGGAAAATGGATATTGCTTTTGAAAAAACAAGGATGGAAGACGAGAGGAGGAGGAAGGAAGAACAAAATATAACTAAGATGAAGAAACCCACTTTATTTTATTATATATATAATTTTATTTTTAAATGTCTCTTTTTCTTTAGTTATAATACAGCACAATACACTGGCCACTGCTGTAAGAAATCCCATTTTTACAAATGAAGAGTAGAAAGATCCACACTGTGAATCCTCTCTCACCTCAGTTAACATCGCTTTGTGGTCACTGAGCTGCTGAACTATGACTTCTCAGAAAACTTAAGGGCGTTAGAGTTTTTCTCACGAATGTTGGTTCGTGTTTGAATCCCGGATCCTGTTCACTGTGAGGGGTGCGACCCTATGTCGTATGAACAGGTGACAGGGCGGGCCCCCTGAGGCCTGATGCTCGATATATAAAGAGGACCTGAACTCTGAGCTGGATCTGTGTCTGAAGGTCTTGACTCTCAGGATGAACCCTCCGAACTCTGTGTTTCCTCTTGCGCCCGGCCTCTCTGTAGGTAGTACATCTTAACAAAAAGCTTCACCCCCCATCTCCCTTGTGGATATATACAGTATTTCTGATTCATCTGCATGTGCGGCGGTTGATGCTCCTTCTAGTCCTGTATAACCAGAATCCTCATATTTCCAGCTTGCTGTGGTCCAGTCCTGTCTCGCCACGAAAGGGCGCTCAACCAGTTCTGGATCCAGATCCGGTGCGAGATGCCCGACAGCCGGCCGATTATTGACTACGCTCACTACGGCTGCTACTGTGGAAAGGGCGGCGGTGGCACGCCTGTGGACGATCTGGACAGGTCGTGATTCATTCACTCTCTCAGTTCAGTGCTACCATGACATAAAAACACCTTTTCGCCCTGTCTGAACACTGTGTTGTCAAACCTGCAGAGTGCTGCCAAGTGCCACGACAACTGTTGCAGTAGCCATGCAGCTCAACGCATGCTGGTCCATCTTCTAACCCTTACACCAAGATCTCCTCCTACCAGCTGTGACAAAGCAAGCAAGACACTCCACCTAACAGTGAGTGCACCGAGATTTGACAAGAGCGTGAGGTTATTAAAGAAAAAGAAGAAATAACCTCCTAACCACCTTGTACCTTTCTCCTCCTCAGAAAAACAACGCATGCAAGATGTTCATCTGCGGGTGACAGGAAGCCGCAGTGTTTCGCCAAATCGCCTTATAACCCCGAGCACAAGCGACTGCCCAGCTGACCGATGTCAGTGAAGACCTCTGCAGTTAATCCAATGCAGGATCCAGTCCCACACGACACACCATCACTGAAGGCTCTCAGGAGCGGCAGCAGCTTATTTAGATCACTCATTGGAAATACTCCCACTGACTTTGTACTGTCCCATTCACAAGGTCATGGTTTTCTTTTCTCCTTCTTTCTTTGTGCTGCAAATATCTCTATTGTCAGCTGTGGATCATATCCTGACAAGAAACACCAGTAGATCTGCACTCTCTCATTAACTGATGCTGGTTATTCACAGGTATAATCCTAACTCAAGTTTCCAGTAGAGGGCGCTCTCATCTAGCTCTTTCTTCCCTTGCTTGCAGAAAGTAGTTTACAGACTGTAGACTTTAATATTGGCACTTTATCAAATTATACAAATGCTTGCAGTACTCAATAAAGAAGATAAAAAAAATGATTCCGTTTGTGAGTGAATGAATTCATAGAGTTTTTGTATTATTTGTGAAGTATTCAGTTGTATATATTATTTTTTACCTTGGTTGATGATGTCATCTTAATATAGTTGCAGTGTTGTGGTCCGTTGCCATTTCAGTCAAGTGTCCGAGCACATTGCTAGTTTGGACCAAGACGACGTAGTTGAGACCAAAACCAAACCAAATTATTATGTTATCATGAATTAACTTATTTCTAAACTTTAAATCTTTGCACTCGATAGTAAACATTTATTTTTGTGTAGAATGTACACACAGTGCCATGTATCCTGATCAGGTACAAGGTTCACACTTACTGGCGACAATGTCCGGAAAAATAATACATACATTACTATAATGTATAATTCTAATGCGTACACATACATTTTGATCATCTCTGCAGTTTTTGGCGCGCTGATATACCACTGACATCCTCCTTAATTTACACAGTGTAAATACGGTCGCTAATTGAGTCAAAGCGCAATGACTGTAATACAAATGGATGACGCGTCTCCACTTCCTTCTGTTTTGCAGAGAAACGCGAGCGTACATTTTGTAAAATAATTGGAAACCATCTTTAAAATATATTGAGCATGCACATTGACTGTTAGTCTAGGTGCAGTTTATGACTATACTGCATCCAGCCACCAGGGGGTAACCAGACAGTTTGGTGCCACTTGGGAAGGTGTCAAGTCGTCCATCTTTATTTGATCGATGGTCACACCATGTAGTTTATCTCTGCCCTCAGTCAATATGGCATCATTTTGATTTTGACACTATTTATTTGCAATACCAGTTTCTATAAAGTGAGAGTTGAGATGAAGAGTTAAAGTAAATGGAAAAGATGATAAATGGAAACACATCATTGTGACCAAGTGACGGACGTTGGCTTGAAGAACCACAAAACTGACAAAGGGAAACGGCTCAGGATCGTGTAACAGACTGGAACTGCTGCTGAGCAGCGAGCGCTCACACACACCGCGTGTTCTTCAACGCTACGGTGGACGTGCCTGACACTGGTGCTGGCATGATCATCATTAAGATAACCAATCAGTCTCCTGCTCCGGGGCACACGGAGTGTGGCCTTTGTGCTAACGCTCCATGCTAGCTGCCCGTGCAATGCTAAAGGGAAGTTGTGGGAAATACATTTCACAAGCAACATTCACCAGGTTCACACTCTGCCTCCGCCTCCTTGAGATGTTTGATGTCAGGCTGAAAATTGTATTTGCATTCATGTGATTGGCTGGCGCCTGCTCTTGAGTGTTTGTTAAAATGCGATTTGATTGGCAGCTGTTAAATTAAGTTGAGCTTCTCTCGACACGCAGCTCAAACACAGTGACACAACAAAACCACAACCACAACGCAGTTGGCAACAAATGTATTTGTCACATGTTGGTGTCTGGGTGTAACAGCCGTGAACAAAAAGAAGATCTTCTGCGTAAGGGTGTCTTTGTTTTTTTTTGTCGCTGCTGTTGTCTCAGAATCGACATGGTGATGATTTATTGATGAGAAGATGCTCGACATTCAGATAAATTGCTGTGTCATTAAATGAAATGTGTTGTTGAGCCTTTGAATCGTGCTGGTGCGTGCACATTTTCCATTTTGAGAGATATTTGTATTAAAGATCCTGTTACAGTTCAAATCCGTGTGCAGTTTGAGTCGTGTGTGTTGTCAGCTTCAATCAAACATTGTTTATTTGTAAAAGGTGATGAGTTGTTTCAACTAATTTCTGATGATCCAGACAGCGGCTTCTGAATTGTTTAAAACATGAAATTGACAAACAGCCTCAGACTACAAGAGAGAGTTGGAAGAAAAGTGGGAGAAATGAGCTTTACTCAGAAAGACTGAGGAGAGGACTCATGGAATTAGTGATGAAAACAGAGAATGGAGTGACTGAAGGAGGTGCAGCAACAAAACCATTTCTTCATTTCTTTGCTTTATATGATTATATAGAAGTTGAAAATATAAAAACCTTTTTATCTGAAAGGGAAAAAGAAAAGAAACAGAGTAACGCAGCTTTTTTTAATGACTTGACTCACGATTAAGTGGAATACAAACGTACATACATTACTTTTCGTAATATTTCCTATGAAACCTGGATGAGAACAACCAGCCACACTCGTGTATTAATCTCCCGGTTTTGCATCAAAACTGGAATTAACTTAATAGACGTTGTTTTTCAGTGCAAACCTCTTTGCAGTAATTATTTCTCTGTATAATGTCGCAGCCTCTCTCAACAAAATGAGAAGTATGGAACGAATGGAAGAAAGTAAATAATGACGTTTATTAACTGGAGATGGGAAATTGCAGCTCAAATATTTGATATGAGATGGAAGAGGAACTGGAAAATGGATATTGTTTTTGAAAAAACAAGGATGGAAGACGAGAGGAGACGGAGGAAGGAAGAACAAAATATGTCGTTAAGATAAAGAAACCCACTTTTTATTTTGTTATTTATATAATTGTATTTGCTGAACTATGACTTCACAGAAAAGTTAAGCTCGTTGGAGTTTATCTTGCTTTTTGCACATGTTGGTTGTTGTTTGAATCCCGGATCCTGTTCACTGTGAGGGGTGCGACCCTATGTCGTATGAACAGGTGACGGGGCGGGCCCCCCGAGGCCTGATGCTCGATATATAAGGAGGACCTGAACTTTGAGCTGGATCTGTGTCTGAAGGTCTTGACTCGCAGGATGAACGCCCTCCGAACTCTGTTTCTCTTGGCCGCCGGCCTCTCTGTGGGTGAGTACATCTTCACAGAAAGCTTCACCCCCCATCTCCATTGTGGATATATACAGTATTTCTGATTCATCTGCATGTGCGGCAGTTGATGCTCCTTCTAGTCCTGTTTAACCAGATTTCTTCTCCTTCCAGCTTGTTGTGATTCAGCCCTGTCTACCAACGACAAGGCGATCACCCAGTTCAGGCAAATGATCCTGTGCATGATGCCCGACAGCTGGCCGAATTTCGACTACAGTAACTATGGCTGCTACTGTGGAGTGGGCGGCACTGGCACGCCTGTGGACAAGCTGGACAGGTCGTGATTCATTCA
Source organism: Hippoglossus stenolepis (assembly GCF_022539355.2). NCBI lineage: Eukaryota > Metazoa > Chordata > Actinopteri > Pleuronectiformes > Pleuronectidae > Hippoglossus > Hippoglossus stenolepis. The sequence goes on from NC_061500.1 coordinate 3,296,526, forward strand.
CTCTCTCAGCTCAGTGCTACCATGACATAAAAACACCTCTTCACCCTGTCTGAACACTTGTGTTGTCAAACCTGCAGGTGCTGCCAAGTGCACGACAACTGTTACAGAGACGCCATGCAGCTCAAGGAATGCACGTCCTTCTTCGACAACCCATACATCAATTTTTACTCCTACAGATGTGCCAAAGCAAGAAAGAAGATCACCTGTGGCAGTGAGTGCACCGAGACGACAAGAGCATGTTGTTATTAAAGAAGAAGAAATAACCTCCTAACCACCTTGTGCACTTTCTCCTCCTCAGAGAACAACAACGCATGTGAGATGTTCATCTGCAAGTGTGACAGGAAGGCCGCCAAGTGTTTCGCCAGATCATGTCATAACCCCAAGAACAAGCACCTGCCCAGCGACCGATGTCAGTAGAAGACCTCTGCAGTTTATCGAAGGCAGGATCCAGTCCCACACACGACACACCCATCACTGAGCTCTCAGGAGCGGCACTTGAACATTTCGTCCGCTCATTGAAATACTCCCACTGACTTTGTACTGTCACATTCACAAAGTCCTTGGTTTTCTTTTCTCCTTCTTTCTTTGTGCTGCATCTCTATTGTAGCTGTGGATCTGTATCCTGACAAACACCAGTAGATCTGCATCTCATTAACTGATGCTGGTTATTCACGGGTATAATCCTAACTCAAGTTTCCAGTAGAGGGCGCTCTCATCTAGCTCTTTCTTCCCTTGCTTGCAGAAAGTAGTTTACAGACTGTAGACTTTAATATTGGCACTTTATCAAATTATACAAATGCTTGCAGTACTCAATAAAGAAGATAAAAAAAATGATTCCGTTTGTGAGTGAATGAATTCATAGAGTTTTTGTATTATTTGTGAAGTATTCAGTTGTATATATTATTTTTTACCTTGGTTGATGATGTCATCTTAATATAGTTGCAGTGTTGTGGTCCGTTTGCCATTTCAGTCAGAGTATCAGAGCACATTGCTAGTTTGGACCAAGACGACGTAGGAGGAAGAAGAAACATTTTAGAGTAACGCAACTTTTTTTAATGACTGATTGCAGTACAATACAAAACACCTATATGTTATAACATGAAGCACATGAGGCAGCAGATGTGGTTTGAGCCACGATAAAGTGAAAGATCAACGTTATTTCATCACAGAACTGACAGACAACAGAACAAATATTGCCTTCCACTGTTATCGTCCTCTTCACATCATCCAAGATGTAATTTTGTAGTTCGGGATTTTCCACTTCTCCGTACATATGGTGGAAAGTTTCAATGTTACGTTTGTTATCTCTCTTTTTGTACAGGACAAAATAATGCAAACATTGGAGGCTGGGCGATGTGACCTATGTGCTTCTGTCTCTCTCATAGGTCCCCAGCCTCCTGACTCACGATTAAGTGGAATACAAACGTACATACATTACTTTTCGTAATATTTCCAATGAAACCTGGATGAGAACAACCAACCACACTCATGTATTAATCTCCCGGAATTAATAACTTAATAGACGTCGTTTTTCAGTGCAAACCTCTTTGCAGTAAGTATTTCTTGTTATAATGTCGCAGCCTCTCTCAACAAAATGAAAAGTATCTGTTCAGTATATTAACAAAAGTGACCCTATTTCTCTGAGGTTTCTTAATACAGCAGAACGAATGGAAGAAAGTATATATTGACGTTTATTAACTGGAGATGGGATATAATTTTATTTTTAAATGTCTCTTTTTCTTTAGTTATAATACAGCACAATACACTGGCCACTGTAAGAAATCACACTTGTACAAATAGTAGAAAGAGTAGAAAGGGCCACAGTGTGAATCCTCTCTCTCGCCCCAGTTAACATCGCTGTGTGGTCGCTGAGCTGCTGAACTATGACTTCACAGGAAAGTTAAGCGCGTGGGAGTTTTTCTTGCTTTCTGCACATGTTTGAATCCCGGATCCCGTGCGACCCTATGCCGTATGAACAGGTGACGGGGCGGGCCCCCCGAGGCCTGATGCTCGATATATAAAGAGGACCTGAACTTTGAGCTGGATCTGTGTCTGAAGGTCTTGACTCGCAGGATGAACACCCTCCGAACTCTGTTTCTCTTGGCCGCCGGCCTCTCTGTGGGTGAGTACATCTTAATAGAAAGCTTCACCCCCATCTCCCTTGTGGATATATACAGTATTTCTGATTCATCTGCATGTGCGGCGGTTGATGCTCCTTCTAGTCCTGTATAACCAGATTTCTCATCCTTCCACCTTGTTGTGATTCAGCCCTGTCTACCAACGACAAGGCACTCAACCAGTTCAGGAACATGATCCTGTGCATGATGCCTGACAGCTGGCCGCTTTTCGACTACACTGACTACGGCTGCTATTGTGGAGTGGGCGGCTCTGGCACGCCTGTGGACGATCTGGACAGGTCTTGATTCATTCACTCTCTCAGCTCAGTGCTACCATGACATAAAAACACCTTTTCGCCCTGTCTGAACACTTGTGTTGTCAAACCTGCAGGTGCTGCCAAGTGCACGACAAGTGTTACAGTGACGCCATGCAGCACGACCAATGCTGGTTCATCATCGACAACCCTTACATCGAGTTCTACGCCTACAGCTGTGACAAAGCAAGCAAGACGATCACCTGTGGCGGTGAGTGAACCGAGACGACAAGAGCGTGAGGTTATTAAAGAAGAAGAAATAACCTCTTAACCACCTTGTGCATTTTCTCCTCCTCAGAGAACAACAACGAATGTGAGATGTTCATCTGCGAGTGTGACAGGAAGGCCGCAGAGTGTTTCGCCAAATCGCCTTGGATCCCCGAGCACGAGCACCTGCCCAGCAACCGATGTCATTCAAATACCTCTGCAGTTTATCCAACGCAGGATCCAGTCCCACACACGACACACCCATCACTGAGCTCTCAGGAGCGGCAGCAGCTTGTTTCGTCCGCTCATTGAAATACTCCCACTGACTTTGTACTGTCACATTCACAAGGTCATGGTTTTCTTTTCTCCTTCTTTCTTTGTGCTGCATCTCTATTGTCAGCTGTGGATCTGTATCCTGACAAGAAACACCAGTAGATCTGTGTCTCTCATTAACTGATGCTGGTTGTTCACGGGTATAATCCTAACTCAAGTTTCCAGTAGAGGGCGCTCTCATCTAGCTCTTTCTTCCCTTGCTTGCAGAAAGTAGTTTACAGACTCTAGACTTTAATATTGGCACTCGCCACAGTCCAAGCGATTAGGAAACATTTCTGTTGAAGCCTCGTATGTGTGAGAGCTGCGTTACTGAGGAGTTGCTGTCAACATGTTTGTATTGTTAATGATCTGAAGGACTGAAATTATGACTTGAAACATCAATATGTATTTGTCACATGTTGGTGTCTGGGTGTAACAGCCGTGAACAAAAAGAAGATCTTCTGCGTAAAGGTGTCTTTGTTTTTTTTCGTCGCTGCTGTTGTCTCAGAATCGACGTGGTGATGATTTATTGATGAGAAGATGCTCGACATTCAGATAAATTGCTGTGTCATTAAATGAAATGTGTTGTTGAGCCTTTGAATCGTGCTGGTGCGTGCACATTTTCCATTTTGAGAGATATTTGTATTAAAGATCCTGTTACAGTTCAAATCCGTGTGCAGTTTGAGTCGTGTGTGTTGTCAGCTTCAATCAAACACTGTTTATTTAGAAAAGGCGATGAGTTGTTTCAACTAATCTCTGATGAACCAGACAGCGGCTTCTGAAATGTTTAAAACATGAAATTGACAAACAGCCTCAGACTACAAGAGAGAGTTGGAAGAAAAGTGGGAGAAATGAGCTTTACTCAGAAAGACTGAGGAGAGGACTCATGGAATTAGTGATGAAAACAGAGAATGGAGTGACTGAAGGAGGTGCAGCAACCAAACCATTGATTTATTTCTTTGCTTTATATGATTATATAAAAGTTGAAAATATAAAAACGTTTTTATCTGAAAAGGAAAAAGAAAAGAAACAGAGTAACGCAGCTTTTTTTAATGACTTGACTCACGATTATTATCTGAAAAGGAAGAAGAAACATTTTAGAGTAACGCAACTTTTTTTAATGACTGATTGCAGTACAATACAAAACACCTATATGTTATAACATGAAGCACATGAGGCAGCAGATGTGGTTTGAGCCACGATAAAGTGAAAGATCAACGTTATTTCATCACAGAACTGACAGACAACAGAACAAATATTGCCTTCCACTGTTATCGTCCTCTTCACATCATCCAAGATGTAATTTTGTAGTTCGGGATTTTCCACTTCTCCGTACATATGGTGGAAAGTTTCAATGTTACGTTTGTTATCTCTCTTTTTGTACAGGACAAAATAATGCAAACATTGGAGGCTGGGCGATGTGACCTATGTGCTTCTGTCTCTCTCATAGGTCCCCAGCCTCCTGACTCACGATTAAGTGGAATACAAACGTACATACATTACTTTTCGTAATATTTCCAATGAAACCTGGATGAGAACAACCAACCACACTCATGTATTAATCTCCCGGAATTAATAACTTAATAGATGTCGTTTTTCAGTGCAAACCTCTTTGCAGTAAGTATTTCTTGTTATAATGTCGCAGCCTCTCTCAACAAAATGAAAAGTATCTGTTCAGTATATTAACAAAAGTGACCCTATTTCTCTGAGGTTTCTTAATACAGCAGAACGAATGGAAGAAAGTATATATTGATGTTTATTAACTGGAGATGGGATATAATTTTATTTTTAAATGTCTCTTTTCTTTAGTTATAATACAGCACAATACACTGGCCACTGTAAGAAATCACACTTGTACAAATAGTAGAAAGAGTAGAAAGGGCCACAGTGTGAATCCTCTCTCTCGCCCCAGTTAACATCGCTGTGTGGTCACTGAGCTGCTGAACTATGACTTCACAGGAAAGTTAAGCGCGTGGGAGTTTATCTTGCTTTCTGCACATGTTTGAATCCCGGATCCGTGCGACCCTATGCCGTATGAACAGGTGACGGGGCGGGCCCCCCGAGGCCTGATGCTCGATATATAAAGAGGACCTGAACTCTGAGCTGGATCTGTGTCTGAAGGTCTTGACTCGCAGGATGAACGCCCTCCGAACTCTGTTTCTCTTGGCCGCCGGCCTCTCTGTGGGTGAGTACATCTTCACAAAAAGCTTCACCCCCCATCTCCCTTGTGGATATATACAGTATTTCTGATTCATCTGCATGTGCGGCGGTTGATGCTCCTTCTAGTCCTGTATAACCAGAATCCTCATATTTCCAGCTTGTTGTGCTTCAGCCCTGTCTACCAACGACAAGGCGCTCAACCAGTTCAGGAACATGATCCTGTGCATGATGCCCGACAGCTGGCCGATTTTCGACTACACTGACTACGGCTGCTACTGTGGAAAGGGCGGCTCTGGCACGCCTGTGGACGATCTGGACAGGTCGTGATTCATTCACTCTCTCAGTTCAGTGCTACCATGACATAAAAACACCTTTTCGCCCTGTCTGAACACTTGTGTTGTCAAACCTGCAGGTGCTGCCAAGTGCACGACAACTGTTACGGTGACGCCATGCAGCTCAACGCATGCTGGTCCATCTTCCACAACCCTTACACCAAGATGTACTCCTACAGCTGTGACAAAGCAAGCAAGACACTCACCTGTAACAGTGAGTGCACCGAGACGACAAGAGCGTGAGGTTATTAAAGAAGAAGAAATAACCTCCTAACCACCTTGTGCACTTTCTCCTCCTCAGAGAAAAACAACGCATGCAAGATGTTCATCTGCGAGTGTGACAGGAAGGCCGCCGAGTGTTTCGCCAAATCGCCTTATAACCCCGAGCACAAGCGACTGCCCAGCGACCGATGTCAGTAGAAGACCTCTGCAGTTAATCCAATGCAGGATCCAGTCCCACACACGACACACCCATCACTGAGCTCTCAGGAGCGGCAGCAGCTTGTTTCGTCCGCTCATTGAAATACTCCCACTGACTTTGTACTGTCACATTCACAAGGTCATGGTTTTCTTTTCTCCTTCTTTCTTTGTGCTGCATCTCTATTGTCAGCTGTGGATCTGTATCCTGACAAGAAACACCAGTAGATCTGCATCTCTCATTAACTGATGCTGGTTATTCACAGGTATAATCCTAACTCAAGTTTCCAGTAGAGGGCGCTCTCATCTAGCTCTTTCTTCCCTTGCTTGCAGAAAGTAGTTTACAGACTGTAGACTTTAATATTGGCACTTTATCAAATTATACAAATGCTTGCAGTACTCAATAAAGAAGATAAAAAAGATGATTCAGTTTGTGTATGAATTTATAGAGTTTTACACTGTTTTTTTCAATGCATAAGTCTTTGTTAAGGCACCTTTACCTTCTTCCTCCCATAGTCACCTTTTCTAAGGGTGACACAATCGTGGTTTCACCTTCCAAACAAAACATCAGACAATGTGCACTCAAGTAGACACAATCTACAAGTACAACCTTGTTTGATAAAAAATGAAAATACTGTGCTTAGATTTGCATTTTATGCTACGTTTAATGACATAATTCTGTGTTTGTGACAGAGCTTCCAAGGTCAACAAAAAAGAGAGAGGTGTCGTAGATCATGTTGATTTGTGTCCCTTATATCTGTAATACCTCCACAATCTATTATCTTTAATGCTGACACCCTGAAACCACTGGATTCAGTTTCCAATCACTCAAGACAGAGATTGCACTCATCGCTCTGAGCTGGGAAAGACTCAGTATATTGAAAAGATATATTTGCACCAGTGGCTCCTGTTTCATGTCAATACCTGTCTTTTAAGCCTGATCTCTTCTGTGGCACAGCTTTAAGGTCTATTTTGCGAGTTTACGTTTGCAAAAGTTGGACACAAAGATTCCATTGGAATGAAATCATTCCCCGCAGACACATTCCTCAGACAGATTGTGTTGATTGCAGCAGGAACTTACTGAAAATGTAACTTAAGATGACTAACAGAAACAAATGTGCTTGTTTTGACAGTGTGTCCTGCTCTGAGGGTTGTGTTGGCTTGTTATTCAGTGGATGCTTGGAGCGAGGGGGGGGGTGCACAACATCTGACACCAACCCACCACTGTTCAGCCTGATGAATAAATAAGTGCTTCAGGTTGCAATGTGTGAAAGAGCTGCTCACGTCCAAACTGTGACGGTTTAAAAAAAATTAATTTGGGAGGAAACAAAACTGAGAGAAGAGCGAGGGACAAAGAAAACTGGTCGGACAGAGAGGTGAGTAAGAAGGAGTCGAAACCAGAAGAGCCAAGACTGTGGCTGCAGCTTGGATGTCTCATAGTGACTCCACCCTGGCATGCGAACACAAGCCTGCGCGTTACCCAGAGTGCACGCCGGCCCCCGATGCTGCCGTGGTTACCTGGTGTTTTGCCAAACCAATCAGGTATGGTACAAGAAGCAACAGTTTCCAGCGTGTTGGTCTACTTCCCACAGCAGGTAGGGGAGTGTCTGAAGTGGTCCACCCAGAGGATCTCTAGGCTTGTTGACTTCCCCTGTCTGGTATGCACGACGTCATCTCTACCACATGACAGACTGAATTAATGTCTATGGAACATTGTCGTCCATTATAATGTCCCGGGAGAAAAAGGGTTAGTAGCTGCAGGAACAAAAGGTTTGTATAAAAATACTGGCTTTGTTTACAGACATGTGTTCTTTACACGTCTCATGCGTCAGTTTGCAAATGTGTATTATTGCACAATACATTGTAATCTGCAGTTATGAATGTGTTGCATGTGCTGTAACTTCTACAGAGGGATGAAACTGAAAGTTTTCACTTTTTAAGAAAGTTGATTTTAATAAGAACTTGAACATATTCACATTTAAACAGGGTTCGGCTCAGGTCGACTGAGCTTTGCTTTGACACTTGAGAAAGTCCATACATTACTAAAAGCCCTCCCTCCCTTTTACATATACTTTATTTAAATATATTATATTCTTTATAGACTAGCTTCACTGGTCTACTCAGCTGAACACAAGGGTTTTCCACTCTTCTCTGACTCGGCTTGATAAAGTCCTGTGAAGCTGCTGCAGATCAGCAGAGGTCTGCACACGTGAAGGCCGGTGTTTGGACAGTGTTGGGTAGAACCTGTTAGCCTCCCCCTGGTTTGTGTTCGGTGCATCTTTCTCCACGCACAGCCTATAGTTCTGCCCCCTGTTGTCATCCCAGTGGGCCGTCGTGCCAGCTCCTGGCCGGAAGTACACGCAAAACTCGATTCTCTCCTTCGGATCAATGTTCTGGGGTAAGCTCAAGTCAAAAGTAAAAACGCTCATATCTGCGCCGCCGCAGCGCTGCTGCTGCAGGAACGTGCACGGGATGTCGTGATGGCTCCTCCAAGAGTCAAAGGTCACCTTTATGTGCACGGCCTTCTCGTTGCTGTCGTGCGACACGCACACGTTCCCGCTCAGGGAGCGATCCGTAATGCTGCAGCTCCCCAGCTGCACGTGCGTCTCCCTCAGTCGTGCGAGGAAGTTTTTAAAGTCCTGCATCGGCTGCGGGAAACCAGGGCGGAACCGGTAGCGCTCCAGTTTGCTCGAGGCCGACTCTTGGCCCTGCAGCTTGGCCAGAGTGGGTTTCATCAGCAGGGCCGGAGCCGCAGCAGCGGAGGGCTCCGGGATGAAGAGGCGCACAGCGGTGAGCGCCAGCCCCCTCGCATCCGCAAACACCACGCGGCGCTTCCTGTTCCCACCGCCGCTGTCCCTGCGGAAACAGCTCCGAGGCTCCGAAGAGGAGGGCTGCGCTGAGGAGGAAGAGGAGGAGGAGTGATGAGGGGAGTGGAGGCCGGTCTTTGGCGGACAGTCGGTCGGATGAGAATAACGCTGGGCTGGTTTCAGAGGATTCGAGGGCACCAGGGGATGGAGAGGCTTGCGCCGGCTGAGGCTCAGGTACATGGCGAGGTCAACGGGCATCACAGCGGCGTGGGGGTGACCTCCGAAGGCGTGGAGAACTCTGAGGGGGGTTAACATGAGATCCACCGTCACACACACAATCACAACCACTGCACATATTTCAAATTCTGCCAGAAAGGAAACAATCAAATGAACTCACCTCGTATAATTCATGTTCACACAGGAGATGTTTCACTGGAATCTTTGCTCGAGCTGCCTCTTTACACAGAGAAGAGTCTACAGGCAGAACAACAGAGGCGACGAATGAGTAAAACGTCTCCGTCACAAGATGACCTCCTCTGGAAAACAATGACATCAAGGTGTTTTTAAAAGATCAATCTACTCACAGTGTGTGTTTCATCCAAGCAGAGGGGAAGAAGGCATGCTGTTCTCAGGCTGTGTCTCTGATCTCTGTGCAGTTTGGGAATGAGGCTGAAGCTTCTGTGTCACCACATTAACATGAGGGCGGTTTAACCAATGAGGTGACGCCTCCTTGGCCCTGCCCACTAAAGAACCAGTGCCTGGGAAGCTGGGCCTCAAAGTTTCCCTTTCATGGATCTGTCCTGCAACACACACCCTTTTTTAATGAAACAGAAACAAAGTAAAACACCTTTTTATTTAATTTACAGCCAATCAGAGTCAAAACAAGTAGAATTTATGACAGAACCCAGGAGTAAAGAATTAATTAAACATTAGACAAAGAGGAAAATCATCAAATTACAAGCTTCTCTCTTATAGCACCAGTTTAATCGAGGCTGGAAGCACAAAATCAAATTAAACTCTAAATCCAAACAGTCAGAATTCAAAATTCTTGTAATAGTGAAGTTCTTCTTCTCCCCGTCCCATTCTACAATTTAAATTGTAAATCAGGCCGCCGGGCACAGAGCTCTCATTCAGAGATTAGGACAGACGGACCTCAAGAGGAAATTACAACTGCTGAAGAAGTCGCCCAACGCTAAGCTTTGATGTGGCTGAGGGAGAGAATGGGTTCCCATGGCGACGTTAAAGCAGTTTATTGAAATTTAAAGACGGTTAATAATTAGAACCAGAATATCTATTTATAATCTAATAAACGATATATATATATATTCATTAAAAGTCAGACACTTCGGTAGTGACGCTGTTCCATATAATCTCTTAAGTAGCAAAATAGCTATTGTGGATTATGTATTTTTATTTACAGTATTCTTTTGTGTGTGTTCATTGACAAAATTCTGCTTCGCTTAAGAATTTTAGTTAGGAAATAGGTTATGTTTAGCATGTAGCTTAGCATCCCAAGAAGATCAACACCACCTATGAGCCAATTACAGCATAAACTGTTTAAACTGATGTTTTGTCTAGAAAGGAGTAATTTATGGAAAATACATGTTACTGGGCTGTAACACAATGAAATAGCTGTAAACGCGTTGAGCCTCAGATCAGTTTGTGGAGTCGACACGATGCTGCAGCTCTGAGGTTTTAACATAAACACTCTGGTTCATCACAATTAATGTTACACAATGTAAAGCCCACTTAAAGGAATCAGACTCTGCCAAGTGCTGCTTCCAGACGCAGGTTAATTCACGACTGACTGCACACACTCAAATGTATAATTGCTCAGAAACCGGGGCCCTGCAGTGTCTCATATAAGTTGTTGAGTGTAGATTGACAGATTGTTGACCGTTAAACCTGGAAAAGTACATTTTTATAAATGCTGTTAATGGAGTTTCGTTTGAGGAAACAAACCTTAAACATTCAACGATCATATTTTTCATCAGTCGCCCTCATGGACATGTGATCTCCATCCCAGAGTGTTTTAGTGTTGTGCAAATCAAATTAAAGGATATATCCAATATGTTAAAATGACCAGAAAGCAGATAATCAGTCTTTTACATGCTGATGGTGCAGCAGTATAATATACACTGTCATAACTGGCAGAGGCTGATAGACTGGTATGAGGTGAGGACACATAATGAAGCACATGAGTAAGAGTGTTCACATTCCTTCCACAACCGTCAGTCGGTCTTAGGTTATAATTTGTCCGTCTGTCACAAATGTAAACCAGCACCAGCTATCACCATTAATAAAAACAGACACAAAGAAAGTGTGTTGCTATGTGTGTCACCGTGTGTCACTATATTGCCTCTATTTGGTCCCACTTTCTCCCCGGAGGTGTATGAATTGGATATTTAGAAAAATCTGAAAAACGGCCGCGCTCCACAAACTCTCCGCCAGAAGAAGTTTTTTTTTGTAATTTTTAAGTTTGTAAAATGTCAACAGATCTTTTACACGTATTCATGTGTAAACTATGACGTGCTATATTCTAATTAGTCCTTCAATACACACCTCATAGTCAAATTTTTCACAACAAAAGATGCAAAACATGTAAAAATAGAGCACTAATGTCAATTTATTGAATATTTTGCAGCTGTTTATCTTTTCTTTATTAATTCATTTTCAATAACAGCTCAACTCTTTACCACTGGCCAGTTAAGATTTAGATTTTTCAACTTCAGACTGCTACTTGTGCATTTTCATGGAGTAAAGAATAATACCATAATATAAATACGTGTATCCTCGAAGTATCTTTGCAATGTGACATCAGATAACATCAAAATATTGGGGCAGTACAAAAATGTAAACCTTGAGAAAGAACCATTCCTTTGCCGCTCCAGGAAGAAGGACAAGCCGATAGAAAACCTCCGATATGCAAGTTATAGATAATGGCCGTGAGAGGAGCTTGAGAAAATCAATTAAGTGCTCACATTGAGAATTTTAATAAATGGAAGAATCAAGTGCACGTAGTGACAGAATGGCTTCGAGAGCTTCCTTCTCTGCAGCTCCTTCTTCTATCTTTAAATAATATATATTCACATTGTAGCCTGGTATCATATTAACCTATAACTCCTCCAGATTCCCATTACTTATGCAGCACGTAAGACGGGGGTGATACTGAGGTGGCAGCTAGAAACCCTTTCTTCTTTTCCCACTTGAATATATGAAGCCACGGAGTAGCCTCGAGTCAAATAGAAAAATACTGTACACACAGAATTTCATAAAGTTTTGCATTGTTGATATAGTTCATATTTTTTCGTTATATATGTTTTATTAAATGCAACAGCGGACGTCTCACTCCCCTTTGGAACAGCAGGACACGCCTCCAGTGAGGCCACAGAAATATGACTAAAGTTATTCCAGCATGGACGTAGCCCAGATCAGCAAAGTCCATGTGGGACCAGGACACGACGACCAGAGTGGATTAGAAGAACCCACGTCCTGATGTTATCCTTCAAGTTCCAGACTTTCAACAGACAGCGAGTGACCAAGCAACCAGAGACACTGGTGGTTGACGAGTTTAACCAGAGAACACGAGTGATGGATCCCAGTGGAGGAAACTGGCAGCAACTTCAGGAAGAAGGAGCAGGTTTGCAAGATGAACTGGAAGAGATGTGACCCCAGGTACAAACACCTGAAGAACTCAGTCCTGGAAACAGTGGAACTATTAGGTTTCTCTATAATACTGTAAAGTCTCAACCTTATTATCTGAAGTTACTTGGGTTACATGCGAATAAAACTGAATGGGATTTATTTGAGATTCTTTTATCCAACTACTGTCCTGTTCTTGTGTTTTTGTATTTCACTTTTAAGCATTCATTCATCAACACATATAAGATACCAGGCACAATGCGGTTGCCTACAGAATCTCACCGTCAGATCTTTATTTACTCACCACACAAGAATGTTTTATCAAGTTACCAAACCCTGTTGGTCGTAAATCAAGTGAAAAGCAGATGTTAAAATAATAGGCGTATATGTCCCGACTCCTCTCAGCCGCTCTGCAGAGCCTAAATGTCCTGATGCGACAGCGATTACGTCGTTTCTGCTCCGTGCAGATGTTCAGTGAGCTCATGCAGACTCATACAGAGTCATGGATCATTACGTCTCTTACAGTCTGAGTCTGTGTTTGTGTTGCTGCTCTGTCTAGACGTCCTCTCATGAGGATAACTGTCACTGCTACGGGCTCAAATTGAATTTAAAGAGGAATTGTCACCGGTGTCTTTCCAACACGTTAGCTTAGCTGAGCTGCTCGATTACAACAGGGAACTGTATGAGCCGATTCAACACAAAACTAATTAGGCTCCATATTGTATAAGTTATAATATGATGGAAGATAACAATAAGAAAATATCTCATTGTTGGTCATTTAAAGTAATTATGATTTTGGGGATTTTCAGTGCATTAATGTAACGAGTGTAGTTCCCTTTCAGAATAAGTCGTCATTAGTGAGCCCTCCTCAAACAGTCCTATAATGTACTGACAGGTATTACGTATATTCGTAGCTTTTTATATCCAGACCTGCGCTCATCCTACCTGGTTTATCTGCAATTTATATTTTAACGTCTTGTGTTTTTCATAGAAATGAAACTGAATTGCTTTGCTGAATAACTGGTTATATCTGTGGTTTACATGTGAGTTTGAATGATTTACATAACTGCTGTTATTTCATCATACAATTTTTCAAATATAAAAGCTCTGTGATCCCGCTCGACAACAAGCATCGTAGCAACAAAACAAACCGGTGACTCAATAGAAGGTGTTCACATGTGGCTGTCCCTTGCAATCTCACTGCCATGTGTCCTTCAACCTGAATGTCCACATATGGCGTTTGTCCCTCTTCTCTGATACAACCTGTGTTTCCTGAAATAGTTTCCCTGCGGCAGCGGGCGTGCTCTCCCTTTATCACCGTGGTCAAACAAGAACATGGAACCAGGGGTTATAATAATCTGACCTCTGTGGTTTCACTGCAGCTCAGTGTCACACTCAACCACACGCATCTGTGCATTCACAGCCGTGTTTCATTCCTTATTTGTTTCCTCTTGTCGGGATGATGAACCTCAGCCAGAGGACGACAGATTCCCACACCTCGCCCTTCGAGCCCGGACATGAACAGGAACGTTGATTGACAGTGTTGACAGAGCTTCAAACAGACGTGGAAGGAGGAGAGAAAGTTCACATATTGTTCGAATGCAGCTGCGGTTTCTTCCTTATTATCATAACAACCTGATGCACTGCAATTATGAACCTTTTGAGGCCTCACGCTCACGTACCTCACGTACACTGTGAATTCCATTGGTAACAAAGGTGTCACTAAATTCACAATATGTCGAGGTTTCTGTGTTTTATTTTTAATTTTTAATGTGTGAATACTGTTGTTTATGATTTGAATAATTATGAATACTAGAATGGTGCAAACCTCTGTCATGTCCACATTTAAATTCACTACATCCAGACTTTTATTTGCATCTGCACCAAACAAGCCCCACTCTTTGTGTTATCCTGCAAACAAACACACAGACAAACACAGATGAAAACATAACCTCTTAGGAGGATGTATTATACATATTTATATATATATATATATATATTGAACATTCTAATGGGAAACCCTCAGTTTCAGGACACCCTCACCGAAGCTGAAAATAAATCTCTGACACCATCACTGTGATTTAGCTGCACTTAAACCACAGAGGTAAATAAATGCATAGTATTGATGATGATGATGCATAAAACATTTATCTTCCATATCTGGCAAATATATTTACACCACTGGAGAGAAAATGATTATTTAATTCTGGATTATTTGATGATCATGTGTAGAGTTTTCATTTATTCTTTGTATGCTTTGTTTCTTGAGGACAAATGATCCCTCCACACTTGACAGACTTATTTCCTGTAAAGAGGAAGTCGCCCAAACACAATGTTTTGGACCAATTTGTCGGCTCCGCTGCTCGAAACACTTTTTGAAGTTTTAATGTTAGAAACCTGAAATGCCTCAGACACTTTTAAAGAGTCGAGTCCATTCTGGCGGGGGAATAAACATATAAATAAATAAATATAGCTGTAATAATGGTATCTTCAAAGCCAAAACCTTATTTCTTTCGGGGGGGGAATAACATCTTCAAAGCCAAAACTGTATTTCTGCTGGCAGAACGATTAAGATTTCCTCTTTTAAGAGGAGCGATGAGAGAGGCTGATGTAAGCTTGAAGGGGTAGAGCAGTAAATTGTGGACTGTAACCCCATTACCACCCTCGGCTGGCTGCAGATAGCAGCCTGCAGGACCTCCTTCATTATTCCTGCTGACTCCCTGCAGACACTACAGGGGCTGAGCGAGGAGCTCCCTCCTGTGGGAGGAGGAGGGAGCGCCTCACCGCGAGGAGCTGGCTCACTGTCCTGTTTATGTAACTGGTGGAAGTCATAGTTGTGTAAAGCAGCAGCAGGTTATTTATGTGTCTAGCTGCTGGTCATGTTGTGATATTTGAAAAGCTCCACTTTGAATAAAGTTAGCGACACAGTTTAAATAGTACAACTGTATCATATGTAACTTACTAGAGCTTCACTGTTATTTTCTCCTTTGTGAGAAATAAATGGTTTTCCTGCACAGTGTATATATCGTGCATTTATTGTTTGCTATTAATGAGCTGCGCAATCTTACATAGTAGCAAGTAGCAAGTTCCCCTTTATTACACAAGTATGGTTGTATTATCTTTTGTTTATGTTTATTTTGGAGGATGGAGAACATATTTACGGATTGGTCCTCAAAACTTCTGTTTACTCTTTTTAAGCAATAGCTAATGATAAATACAATTAACAATAATAATGGCTATAATTCACATGTTCTCTAACTCCTGACTTTGCTCTTATTAAATTTTTCTGTGTAAACAATAGATAATTGCTTAATGTAAGGAGTGACAATTCTCCAATGGACATGAAATGAAATCTCCCCGGAGGATAAGAAATCTAAAATCCTATTGTTTGGATTCTGTCATAAAAAATAATAAAAGCTTTTCAAACAGACTTGATCAAACACTGAATTCCAGCACATTGTTTTTAACAGTTGAATGAGGTCAGGGAATTGAGTTTAGATTAAATTAGAGTAGTTCTTCATTATTGGTGAAATGAAATTCTTGAATATTAAATCGATCTGTGCTCACTGACATGTTTCCCCTCAGGCTGAAACTCAAATGTAGCAGAGCCAGAGGTTTAATTCCTACAGCTTCTAAAGCGACTCAAGCTGATTATCTTTTAGCTCTATTAATCATCTTCATGTCTTCATACACTAACATAACCGGACCCCATCAGCCGTGATGTTCCATCTGTTAATCCACCTGTAGGATACCGAGCAGTGAATCATGCATGGATCATGTTTGTCCATGTTTGTCTGAGGTCGATTTGTATGTAACATATCTGAGCTGGTACAAACGGAACCTGCAGGTAACATCACCATCCGTGTCCTCCCCCCCCCACAAACTCCTCATCTGCACAGAAAGGGGCAAACAGCTCTGTTTTGAGATGTGGCCAAATGGAGTTTGAATGAGACGTAAAGTGAAGCAGAATCCGGCGTGAGGCAGTCCTGCCAAATGGAATATTTCTAGACACGAGTCAGAATGGCTTCACAGCTGCAAGATAACTGAAATATTATGTGCATATGGAAATAAAGTCAGTGGAGCACAAAAGGAAAAAACAGCAGATGGATCAACTGACAGATACGAGCTGGACCCGGGGAAATGATGACTCACTTTAAAAAATGAATTTCAAATTGGAGCCGACGATGTCAGTGCACCGAGAAATCGGTATATTCGTTCATGTTTGTTTACAAAGACTTTTATTTTGAAGGATAAACAATGCAGACATATACATTGGCTGCTGGAAATGGTGTCATCACCTACTTTGTCCATAACAGAAGAAGAATAAATGTGCATTTAAAATTCACATTTGTTTTTCATTGAATGGTCTTAAAGGTCATAATGGTCTCTTAATGACATCTTAAGAATTATTGCTATTTTTAAATATATGTATCAGCTAATATATCGGTATCTGAATTGTTTTACTCCCTACAAGTATTGACATCAGTCCCCAAATATCCATATCTAAATGAAAGGACAACTAAAAATCTCTCGTAAACATACATATTAGTATTGTCATATATCAATTCATATCTTAACGTATGAAATAAATATCAAATACATGTGATATTCATAAAAAAATCTGTTACTGAGGAATATTACCCATGGTGCACAGGTAAAATACACATTATTATACATCTTCTCACTTCCTGCTTTGCTAATTGAAAATGAACATGTGCAGAGGTGATGCATGAAATAAAAGGTCCATGTTGTTGATATTCTGTAATGCACTGTATAATTAATAATAAACCCCTTATGGTGAAAACAGCAATATCTCCCTGCCCAACATTCACCGATCAGCCACCACATTAAAAACCAGTAATGCTGCAGAAAATCCCTGTTTATCCGTGACCTGTTTTGAAAGAGCTCATTCTGAACCAGGAGCGAAGTGATTTAAAAGATGCTTCTGTAGTTTCGGTTGATTTTTCATGGCTCTATGATTCATAAGCACACGGGCCAGCTGATGGGTGTGTCTTCCTTCAGGGAGGGATGTGCCTGAGCATCATATAATCCTATTGTCTGTGATATAAAGGCATTTTTACGATTGAGATTACCAGCATTTTTGTCGAGTGACAGTAGTAGAAAGCGTCATAATATCTTTATTCTAACAAGTCTAACAAGACCAGAGATAGTTACACTGACCTTTTCTTGAGTGGTTCAACCCGACTTTAAATATATGAATCAGTTCCTGGAGACACTTGAGACGCTGACACTTGCCTCAGACCTTGAAACAGCAGTGTATTATCCCTCTGCACATTCATTATCATTACAATAATGGTCAGTTTTGGATGCACCGTGTCATTGAAATCGTCAGGTCGAGGTTTGATGAGTTGTGATGTGATTTATTCTCCTGAGAACATATTTCCAGGTGAAACCAGGTGAAAGGAAGGAGCCGGAGACCTCGGGTGTCCCCGTCAGACGTGTCCTCATTTCCCCACCACGGCACCATTTTGCTCAACATCTGTGGGCAAAGCGAAACGTTTTTTTCTGTTGGGTCGGTCGCTCGCAGCTGGGGAGGAAATGGACCGGTCAGGTGAATCCACATGAAAGTTACTTCCCTTTACGGCTTTTCACCTTTTAAATCCAAACGAATCCTGATGGAAGATACTTCAAAAAAACAAAAAAACATGGGAGGGCAGATCAGGTTTCACATGAACACAGTGGAAACAACCAAATGTACTTTCAAAGCAGTGGACTTGATTACTGTTGATTTAATTGTTTTGTTATTTCATGCATGTATGTTCATATTGCATTTGTGCAATTGTAATTACAGAATCACACGTGTCTATGATTCACAATTCTCGTGTTAAAGAACATGTTATCATACAAGCATCTATCCAGTGATTATCCTGAACTCTGTGGCCCCGCTCGCAGTCTCTTGCAGCTCCACTTGATGGCAGTGGAGCACCAGCAGTGGAGCACCAGCGGTGGCGAATACACAATCCTCCTTCTCACCCTGCGTCATTACGTCCCTACACAAAAGATAAGCACAATAAAAGCTGCACTATACCTTTTCCTTTATGAATTGCACATGCCACACAGGCCTGTAGCCCACAGGTGCGCTCGTGGCTCTGGCTTTGGCTCAATCAGCCTCGTGAAATAATTTCCACCAACGCAAGCACTTCTGTAACCTTGGACACAGTATCAGCAAAGGATGTATGTTGCTGAGAACTTCACCAACTGGAGTCGGCCCTCCGCCTGGCACTGGCTGCACTGGGCAGTCTGGCACACACAGGCACACACACACTGTTACATGAGCAGAAATTCTCAGGATTAAAAACAACCAGTTCAGTTTTTTTTCGTGTGTGTGTGTTAACTTATAGATATTCTTGTACTTGGCTGTACCATGTTAGAACATGTTAATTTAGCAAATTGAAAACATTAATTCATTATCCATATGATGAATTATGCACCCCAGAGTTTGTCTTATATATGCTACTGGGTTAGTGTGAGACATAGCCGCTGGTGCTAATGTAGAATACACAGTCTCAGATGCATTGTATCCTCCTCCACTCTGCTGCTGCTGCCGCTGCTGCTGCTGAACACTGCATAAGTGCAGTGGTGAGAATACATATTCATTGTGTGAAAGAAAGTTCCCATGTGGTACAAATGGTTGCAAGTAAATAATGGAGTCTCATCCCAGGCAGCACCGGGAGGAACGCGGCGTCTCCAGTGCTATTGCTCATTTTGACCCATTTTGCAATTAAACGATGACAGTTTGTTGACCTTGGAGAGGGCAGATTGGGGGGAAAGCTTACTTCCTGTGATGCATGTCGTGATCCCACAGGCTCTAAGTGTCTTGGAGCGATCCGATGGATTTCTGCATTATTGAAAGGCCTTATTACCAGAGCCTGGGTGTGAACAGAAGTGAGCACAGTTAATTAAACACCGCTAACTCTGAGGGGGCTTTAATGTATGGGAGGATGCAGGCAGCAGGAAGTGTGGTGTAACTGTTACATGTGAATAAAGACAATACTTAATTACACATACTTTTGAATATTAATTATTTGATTATGAAAGCTAATGAGGAATCAAAAAGTACTTTAATTAAAATGAAATAGTGACTCTGTTATTAGTTGTTCGGCTGATATTTACGCTGCATTTAACCAAGCTAATGGAAAACAGTAGAAATAAATTATCTTTCTTTATAATATTCAAATTTAATTTTACTTATTTGTGCAGCAACATTTCATTGGTGGCTTTCTAATAAAACAAAAAACAAATAGAGAAATTAGAGAGCTGATGCAAATTGACATTGTACAACTCATGTACACATGGACTTAATTTAATAGTTCCAGTCTAATGAGAAATTAATTGATTACTGGGAGAAAATACAGCATATTATGAAGTCACACACACACACACACACACACACACACACACACACACACACACACACACACACACACACGTTGCTCAGGAAAGGTTATCTGGCCTGTTGCCCTTTTCCCTCCATGCATGTGATCTAAGCAGCCTGAAAACAGACGGATGGATGGATTGTGACGTGTATCAACTATTGTACTTCATCAATCACAGACAACTATATCATTTTGATGAGTCATGGCATTAGCATAAAGACTCAAATTCAATTTTAAGTTTGTTATTGTTTCCACAATCTAAAAGTTGCAGCCAGTGGAATGTAGGCGATTCAATATTACAAATTTCTCCCATTAATCCTATAAAAGTGGGGAAAAATGGGTTTGCATGTTTCCTCACCAGTTACAGGAAGTATTAACCAGCAGTACTGTCCTTGGCCGTCAAACAGTATTGTGTGTTTTTTAGCATTAATACACACTGCAGGCATATAGCTCATGGTAGATGCTATAGACACCCAGGTGTAGTCAATAATGATGTTTGCAGACGGGGTGGAGGAGCCAATAGGATCCTGGATCACTGTAGTGGACCTCGTGCGAGAGTTTCCTGCAGAAATGTTGTAAACGGGTCAATTCCACAACTTAAAAACTGAATATAATGGAAACAAATAGAAGAAATAAGTCAATATCAACTGTTGACACATCATCCAACCTGACTAGCATCAAACAGTTTTCTCATTGGACAGATTAATGCAGTAACACGCTGTGCTCCACTTGTTACCTGCTCCCTCTGCTGCGCCTCAAATGTCATCCTCCACATCTCGGCCCTCTGTGGATTCAGGAGTTTACCTGGAGGCTCTGCAGGCCTCAGCCGGACCGTTCTCCATTAACCCTGGTGAAGCTCGCTGCAGAGGACACGTAAGCATCTGGCCACAAGTATGTTCCGAGCAGTAAATGCAATCTGTTGAACTAATACATCTGATGTTGCTGCTCTCCACGTCAGTTTGAGTAAGTCATCGTTTGCCTTGAGAAGCTGCAGTCGGGCTGCTCTCAGCCGAGAGAGCTGCTGAGTGAATTAGCCGCTCAGGCTGGCGGAACCGTATTAAAAATTCTTCCGTACTTCCTCATTCCCTGTGATGCCATTTGATCTCCTCTTTTTATTCTATCACTCTCTCTCTCTCCCATTTTCTCTTTACACCTGAAGAAAATAATAAGAAACCAAACCCATAGAATTATTATGCAGACCCAGGGATCTCAAATGGACCGTAATCATCCCAGTTCACAGCTCGGAGGTGAATTCCAGTCACATCGGGTCCTTTTTGTTTCGTAATGAAAATTCATTCTTGTTCCCTTCCTGTAAAATACTCAGAACAGAGGTCATGGTACTGATGTAGTTTGTAGTGATACGCAGAGATGATGACTTCAGAGATGACGTAGTTTTGCAATTCCTTATGATCTTTGTACATTATTTTGGAAAGCCTTAAAAGTAGAGTCACACATTAACTTGCATTTATTTCTGACATATTCCTAATACTCCTATGAAAATGTCGTCTTTTGCAAACTGAGGTGATTTTCTTTTGTTATTAAATGCTAAAGTGCGTCAATGCTGTTGACCTGAATGCGTGTTTTCACAAGATAACACTGTTATTTTCTATTTGTTGTATTTGCCCTCACGTTCACACGATCCAAACAAATTAACTGTGAACATCTGTTCTTACTGTCATCAAAAGACGAGTCACAGTGAAACCACCTCCGTGTCTGAGCCTGAATGAAACACACATGAATTGATAAGGAAGTACTGGGAAGTTTAATGGAACTTTACCAACTTAACTTTTCCTTGTGCTGTTGTTTGTTTCTCTCCTTTTTGATCACATTTGCTGTGTATTGGTTTTTACGTCGCACAAAAGTGGTTTTAAAAGTCAAAAGCTGGGTTTAACAAATATTCAATCCTTTATTTTTATGTTATTTGAGTTTTGAAAATACAAACTTATCTTATTTTCTGATGAATCACATCTTTATTTCAACAGGCCAGCATAAATACCAAACCTACTATATTTAATAATGTATAAATGTGGTTAAATGTTGGGGTCGGGTCGAGGTTAACCTGAGGCCGGGGGGGGGGGACGTGTTCCTCTTGAGGGATCCAGACAATATTCAACTGACAACTTGCTGAATATTTACTGGTCAACACACTTTATTATCAATACTTAAATACAGAAATGTCAACTCTGCAGCAATGATAG
Organism: Hippoglossus stenolepis; assembly: GCF_022539355.2. Taxonomy (NCBI): domain Eukaryota; kingdom Metazoa; phylum Chordata; class Actinopteri; order Pleuronectiformes; family Pleuronectidae; genus Hippoglossus; species Hippoglossus stenolepis. The sequence continues at coordinate 3,318,429 of NC_061500.1, forward strand.
ATCGTCGCCTGGTAAATAAAAGCACAGAGACTCATTATAAGTTATGTTTATTACAGGTTTGATTCATCTCGACGCTGCAAATTGGCTCGATGTGACAAAGAGGAGCGAGTCCTCGGGGGCTTTTCCTGGATCATAGAATCAAATCTGAGGAATCTTATCTCCCTCTCAATTTTTTTCACGGCATATTGGCGTAAGTTAATTCCATGCCTCCTTCCTTTTCTCCATCTGACTTTCATTGTGTCTGCCTAATCAGCCAGAAGCAGAAATGATCTGCTAACATTTCATTTCTCCATGAATATTTGATTGTCAAAAAAGAAATTGCCCTCGGGGAACGAACTGGGCCCAAAGTTCGGCTTTGATTTGCGATTAAATTATCAAGAAATCAATTTCATCTGCTTTGAATAATTCAGGGTTTAATGGAATGAGAAATAGCGGGGGAAAAAAAAAAGGGGCACGGGTTATGAGATGGTCTGAAGGGTGTGTGTGTGTGTGTGTGTGTGTGTGAGTGTGTGATGGGGGGTGATGCCACTCAAAACGAAAGCAGGGGCCCTGCATTGTGTCTGGGGAGCTCCTGTCATTTCACCTGTGCGGCTGCTGTGGCATGTCAATGAGGCTCCTGCGTCGGTAATTCGTTGATCGCAGCGAGTCCAGAGGAAACATCTGAGATTAGTTGCTCGGCGGAGTGTTGCCACCCTCCTGATTTATTGCCTTGTCTTTCCCGGGATTGGAAAAGATCACGTGGTAAAAAAAGTTAGAGGAAGCGTTCTCTGTTAAACTTGTATTCCACCAGTCGCTGATCGTTTTTTTTAAGTCCACTTGAAACGTAACTGGTGATTAGCCCCCAAGTTAAGACTCTAATAAGGGAAAACAAGAGTGGAAGAAATAAGGGGGAAAGAAGAAGAGAAAGAGGTCGGGTTTACCTCCGGGGCCGCCAGGGGCTCATCACAGAGAAAGGGCGAATTTAGCTAATCCCCCAAACGAGTGCTTAATGGCGAGGGTTCAGAAAGACTTCCCGATGTTGTGCAGCTCCACCGGATCCCTGGAAACCGTCCCACAGCGGCGTGCATGCATATGTCATCGCCTGCTCTTGTCAGTTCAAAAAAGGACGGCAGCGTCGGTGTTCCTTGACAAGACACAAATAAATAGAGCTGCACTGACTGCATGCAGCCCGACCTGACAGTTGTGGAATTAAAGAGGTGGCTGTGTTGTGAAAGGGCGAAGACGGCTTGGTACCAAACTGGAGCCAAACAGCACAGCTCCGCTAGAGCTTGTCAAAAGTGTTCCTTCTCTTATTTGAAAAAAAGTTAGCTACCGAACTCCGGGAAGCTAACTTTAGCTGCTGCGTGTTACACATCTTTACATTTGACTGATCCCCGGCTCATCTTTATTTTAGGATCCTTCGTCCCGAAGCCGGTTTCAGACGACCGGCAAATTATTGTGATGTTGGGAGACGTGGGACTCTTTGAAAGAAAAAAATGATTCCCAACGCATCACATCTTAGGCCTAATCACCTGCGAGCTCGATAGCATGTCAACACAAGCTGATGTAGCCGACTGAAATATTTTGGAAACATCATTACTGGGTTTCACTTGAAAATATATCGCGACGGTAAGAATCCCTCTTGTGTCTGCGAGCGCTATAAACAAGTTTGGTGACAGGCAGCGGGTCACAGTTTCATATTCGGAGGAGGTGGTGGTCACAGCTCGGTGAGGAGTGGAGGAGTCCAGGGATTCAGAGGATCCGTCTTCAAGAAGAACTCAGGGAACAGATATTGAGATACTGAGCTGGATGACTTTGACTTCCAATGGCTGCCATGGAAACTGTACAGTTTACCTGAGACAAAAATATCAACCGCATCGTGGCATCGAGAGTCAAAGTCATTCGGGTGTTTCCACTGGGAAATGTGAATGTTCATCCAGTCGTTGTTTGGGACCAACACACTCACGTTGTGAATGCTGCTTGGCTGTAGAGCATAAAAGAGCATTTATCATTAGAATGCAGGGTGCGCTCATCTGTTTACAATTTCGAGTCCTTGAGCAGGAGACTCGTTTCTTATTTCTGCAGCTCTGAAGCTGACCTCTGACCTCCAAGTACAGAAAAGACAGAGGAAGGAAGAAAGAAGAATTAAGCTCAAAACCCCGGTCTGCACATTCGGCTATTCTCTGGTGATTCCACTGGAAACTTTCAAAAGAACCAAACTTGAGTCTTATATAAAAGCCCAAGGATTCAATGTGTGTTTACTGTAACGTTGATGATTGTATAAAGGTTTTGTTGATATTAAAACACCTAAAAAATGTATATATAATATCTTTTTCTATACAAAATATTTGTAAAACTAAGCTTCTATAAAAACCCCAAACAGTTTCCTATACACAGCACTTGAAAAGATGCATTAATGCAAAATGGACCCAAATAAAATCCACCTTTTTAAAAATGTAAGTTTCTCCTTTTTCACATATTCAAATGTAAAAAAGCTGAATAGAGAAAAGCCTCAATGCCAAAGTGCATGAATGACACATCATTTGAAAGATAACACAGTTCTCACATCTTCTCCAAAGGTTTTTTAAAAGGGATTTACATTAGGGATCATTTTAAAAACCATCTCTTAGTGCTGATGGACGTTCTGCTGAAAGACTTATGAGAGAAACGGTCAGAAGGAATATCAAGCAAACCACAACTGAGAGCATATTGTGTTACTACACTCAGAATGTCAGTCTTAAACCGAGCAGAGCGCAGAGTCTGTTTGTGCTCAGCGAAGATCTGACACGGTGCCTTTGGCTCTGAGAGCTGGACTCTTCCATTCGGGTCCCAGAGGACGACAGGAAGTGTCTCCAGTGTCGTTTGAAACCATTTTATATTCCATGTCTCTTTTAACGTCGTCTTCAAGTTGAGCTTTTTTTTTTCTGGACACGTCTGCTGGGAGTGTTTTTGATCAACGGGTTCAGGGCACTGCTGTACATGTTGAACACATGAGACACTTAACGTGGCTCAGTTTCACGAGTGCATGTAGGAAATGTTTGTTATATTTTTATCTGATGTGTTTTTTGGACAAATTTATACAAGTTTGTTTAATTTTCCCTCCTCACACTCTTCTTTTGACTCATGCATCATATTACATTATTATTATTACTTGTTAAATGACCTTGGATAGTTTTTCTAAAGATTAATCTCATTATGTATGGATATATATTCAATAATGGGCTGATTTGCATATAATTCAAAAGTACATTCCCAATCATGTACTTGAAACTCAGGGCTGATGATGATTTTGACAAGGACGTATGTGGACAGGAACAAAGTCGTGCTAATTTGCCCCACGTAGATCCACAATAACGACGGTTCCTCTGACAGTTGAAGGAGAAACACGACCCCTAAACTAAGCCTCATAAGAAAATGATTTTGCCGTTTGACGGGTGCGTCACTCCACTTCACCTGCACTTTATTTTCCACGTTCCCGCCTCGTATCCACGTCTATTTCCGTCTCCGGGATTTTCTATACGCTGCTTTGAAATTGCTCCGCCGGCTCGCCCGTCGCAATAAGGCGGCGATATGCATTGGAGTGGGGCCATTTTGGACTCTTACTGTGGGAGGATAACTGGCAGAGTGGCTCATCTAAATTCACACTTTTGTGATATTTCACAACTCGACCTCTGACCTCTCGTGCAACGGCTTTTCCCCGCTCTTGATTGCGGAGGCTGCGATGATTAAAATTGAGAAGAGAGCGCAAGCTTTCTGCGGAACGCCGAGTATGAATGCGGGGAATTAGCGATGCAGCTCAAGAACAGTTTGGGAAATAGGACTGACAAGGAGTGTTGACACATCATCAAACTGAGACTGATTGCTTGAATAATTGGTTTGTACCTAATTATATTAGAGTGGCCTCTTGGGTGTGTGTATGATTATGTGTGCAGAGCTTTCTGTGCTCCGTCGCTGCCTGTGTGCACTGGGATACAGGCCCGGCCCAGGGAGGGGGGGCTTTGCTCCAAGGAAACCGGGCGCATTTGCTTTCTAGCGGCGGTTTCGATCAAATTCACAGAGCGATCCTCCAACCACAATCAAATTTTGAAAGTTTACAATCACGTTAAGGAGCTCTGGAGAAAGGCGGGGTGGGGGTGGGGAGCGCTGGAAGGGCGACCCAGTGTTTTCGTTCGGAGGCTGTGATAAGAAGGCAGCCTCTAAGTGAGTTAAATGAGAAATAGCGTTGGCACAGCTGTTGTTCCATTAAAAGCCCCCCCCCCCAAGGAGGCTTTAGAGTGGGTCCAAGAGGATCCAGTGTGGGCCGGGAGCCAGCAGGCCTCCATGCATCTGCTGCCGATTCCTCATGCGCTGACAGAATCCCTCATTTGGTGTGTGACCAGGACCCATTCACGCACCCATTTGTAAACATCTTAAGGTCGTTCGCCGGCCGCCTCGCAGACAGAGCGTTTACAGGTGTGATTGTGGCTCGTTCATTTTATCGACCTCCGTGGTCTTCTAAGGATTTATTTAGAAACTTAAACACTGCTCTCTGGGTTTCACTGAACTGGAATGGGAAGAATGCAAAGTCACTTGAATGTTCTATAAGATGCAAATATATATATATAGTTGAAGTATTTCTGTCTAGTTTCACGTTGCAATTCCTCAAGCTTTATATGGAAATACAAATACAAGGTCCCGCAGGAAAATGGTGGGTGGTATTGCTCAAACAGCCGAAAGTGACCTGAATGGGAATATTTAGTATTTATGTCCATTATCTCCAAACAAGATTAATAATTCTACGTAATTAAAGTGGCTATAATCAAATTCATTAGAATAACAGTGGATTTAAAGACTGTCACTGAAGTGGGTCACTCACATGGTTATATTTAGATAATGATCACGCAGCTCTGCAGGGTCCCTCAGCTCCACTGAGCGTTTGGAATAATTCTAACATCCCACAACTTTGTTCGTGTTAACAATAACTCCTCCACCCACACACACACACACAAAAGATGGCCGCCCACGCTGGGTCTGGTTCCACCGGAGGTTCCTTCCTGTTTGTGTCTCCACTGCTTCGCTCATTGTGGAAACTGGTGAGTTTCTCTATTATATTCTCGGGTCTTGACCTCGCTACGATGTTGCTGTGTTATAATTTGGCTCTATAGAAATAGAATTGAAAAGACTGGACAACTTCGCCGTGTAGTTCCTCTCCTCCCACTCGCACAGCGTTGTTTTTCAGCTGCAGCTGTTTGCAGCCAAAAAGCTTTGAACACAAGTGTATTCAGTCAGAAACACACCTTCACTCTGCGTTATTCACACAAAGTTGAGTCCTCGTGTTCACTGACCCCAAGAAGCAAATGTACCAAACTACCCTAACAACAGACTCACCAGCCGAGTGTGTGTGTGTGTGTGTGTGTGTGTGTGTGTGTGTGTGTGTGTGTGTCTGTCTGTGTGTGTGTCTGTCTGTGTGTGTGTGTTCAGACTCAACTCACCAGAAAACTGTGGTTCTTTCAGTTCTCTCCCCTCTTTGGTATCAGAGTCACGAAAACCCAAGAAAAACATCTTTTCATTCTCAGGTCACACGAGGCACCGACACTCCACAAATTTGTGTGTAATTGCAAGTTTCCATTAGCTTGTCAGAAATTCCCCTGCCGCTCCGTATGAAAAGCGACCTGTCTCGCACCGAATAGCAAGGTGGGCGAGTATTCAGGAGAATAAGAGCCTGATGTTTCCCTCTCACGAAATCCAACAACAGATTCATGTGAAGGACTGAAACGCAAACTCCAAATCAATGCTGACGTTGGCCAATATTCGTTTAAAAAAAATTAGCACAAGGGCTTCAAAGGTGATAATTATCATTGTGTTAAAAGGAAACATACATTTTTAGCATCAGGTAAAGTGAGAGCGGGGAAGTTGAGATATTTCCTCCACGTGCTGGAAGCGGTTGTCCAATCACAACAAAGTCGTCCAGCTGGCCAAACACAGCAGACTGGGATGTATCAGGACCTAATTATAAAGCATGTAAACATTTTAAAGTAATAACACAAAAGTAATAACACAAATTAAAAGTATGAACCTGGATATAAGCACAACATGTCTCCTTTACTACCTTGTATGTTTGCTACAGTATCTCTGTGCGTAAAGGAAATGCTTTGCAAACTCCTCTTTCTTTTGTTACTCCTGTTTTCATGCACATCTTTCTCCCTTAAGGTCAACTGCACAGCGAAAGCCTTAAATCTCTGAATCACTGTGCAGACGATGCAGAGTCTCTGTCAGGGGACATGTACACATTCAGATCCTGAGCCCACATTAATATAAAACATGGTTAACTGCATGTAACAGAAATCTCTCCTGATGAGTCATTTCTTTGTGGGCTACTTATCTTAATTCATTCCTGTCTGAATAAATACCGAGCGTAGTATAAAACATCCTTATTGTAGAAATCATATCCAAATCTTCCTGAACCCGACTCCCCCTCGTATCCCTGAGCCTGTTTCTGAAAGTGATAAAACTATTTTTTTGGGCGGTTTCCTTCCTATTTCTGGTTCGCGTTTATTATTTCAATGTTGCCTTGTTAAATCCGACATCCCTGCCCCGTCAAACAGAACCGTTAGCTGCAGATTTGTCGACAATAATCATTTGTTCTCCAGCTTTGGTTTTCCCTCTGGCAACAACGCAGCATTTTGGGCAAATACCGTATCGCCACATTCATCTGCAGACTTGTTTGCAGCGACTACAATCCCTCCGTTCACAGTCACTTTTATTTTCGTACATTCCGTGTCTCTCACTTCCAATCAGACGTTTTTATCACAAGGCAAGATCCATTTAGATGTATCTGGCACAAAGGAGTCGGGCGGCCTTCAAAAGTACTCGACCGTCATTCTGTGTTTTTCCACTCCCAGTTTGTAGAAAACAACAATAATCACACGCTGAACATTGTGTTCTCATTATAATGTTTGTTTTCTGTGCCTTTGCCACCACTGTAACACTTGCTCGTAGCATGTGGCGCCACGCGGAGCATCCTGCTGTTCGGCAAAGCCCAACAAACAAGCCAAATGAGCTCGCCTGTGACGAGCCCGGTTAATTTACAGCCATGTTTGATTCCCAGACAACAGAAGGAAGAGGGGAATGTCATGGAGAGATCTGACAGGAGGGATATCTGCAGTTTGGTTTCAGTGGTTAATGACGTCACTCGGCGTGACCACGATGCCTCCCACAGCGAGGGGGAGTGCAGAGAGTGCACTGCTGGGGATTAGCGTCTGTAATGGGGTTTTGAGGATAGTGGGGATTGCAGATCTGGAGCGATATGTTACCAGGGGTAAACACCAGGCAGGGGACTAGAGGGTTTAGCCAGTGAAGGCTTCCCCCTCCGTGTGGACCGAGTATCACTGTGTTCTAAAGTACACTCATTTCCCACGTTCATTTACTCAAGCATCTCCAGCGGGGATTTGGTTATCCTCTCTGAAAGGCCACCGCAGTCTTATAATACTGCCCCTGCACATGCTGGGATGAGAGGGGGGGGTGGGGAGATAATGATTCACGAGGGAAAGATGAACAGAGAGTGACTGAGAGCGCTAGAGAAATATAAAATGGGGAGATTGAGCTGTCACGTGTTTTTAAAATCAGTGTGTAAAGAGAATTTAGTGCAACTGCAGCTACGTCAGTATTTTAATTTGACTTAAGAGGGGAACATTGAACTTTTCACTCCAGTGACAGATGGTGGGTAGAACTACAGGGGGTGTGGCCCTGGGTTCATCCAGGGAATCTTATTGGTCAACGATCTATTCATCATTTATTTACCGAGGAAATATCTGTGCACTCTTGTATTGTTTGGTTTCCCAGAGACGAGCAGTCGCAAGTTAGTGCAATAAACAAACTTATGGCAGTAGTAACATTTTTTGGAGGTTTCTTTTCAGTGGTATTGAATCAAAGTTTATTCGCCTTCAGATATAGAAGTCAGGGGAATTGTCCCAATAGCAGTAAGGTATAAGTTTCCTGACAGAAAAGTAGAAACTCAACAATGTTAAAATGTTATATTGCAATCCATAAAAACGCTCACATATTTGGCAACGCAGATCTTTTTGATGAGCAGTTCCTCCGATGTGCTTTAAATCATAAAGTGCATTAGGACGTTAAGTCCCTCTCACATATATCATATTTCATGTGATGACAGTTGATGGCCTGCACTTAAAAGAATATAGTGTTCAAGGTTGAATTGGTTATATACAAAACGTATCACGTTTTATGAACAATGTTCAGCTGTGCATGATGTTGGTGTGAATGTCTGCAGGTTTCCAATGTTCATCAAGAGCAGAAGATGGTGTTAATGATCAAGTCGGGTGCACAAACACTGCAGAGGAAAAGGGCAGATCGAATCAAAACTTAGAAAACATGGAAATATGATATTTGCAGACGTAATTTAAGGTTGATTCATAAAACAAATGAAACATTAGTTGCTTTCAGAGGTGCACTGAATGTCCAGAGATCCTCCACACAAGTGAGAGTCTCCGGAGTTTCTGCCGTCCTTCTCCTCCTGGCCCCCCTGGTATAAAGTCTGCAGAAAGTCTGGCGGTGGCGACGTGTGAGAACACAGCAGGAGACGCTCTGCAGGATTCACTGTGAGCTAGTGGGGGGGTAGGTCGCTGAGGTTTCTAACACGTGACAAAAATGAAAACAAACATCTCCAGGATGAAAGAGCGGTGCCATACGTGTGGAAGACACCGACCAAGATCCGATGTGATCAGATCTAGTTTATAGTTCATAGTGCATAACCAGCTGATCGACCATGTGACGATGTCTGAGGTGGCGTCTGAGCAGAGCGAGCAGGAGTCAGAATAGAAACATCAACACATCCTCTCTCTCTCTCTCTCTCTCTCTCTCTCTCTCTCTCTCTCTCTCTCTCTCATTGTGAATTCTCCGGCCAGTAACTGGCTCTTTTCACTCATTGAGGCCTAATTGGACATTACACAGACTTTATATGAGGGAGCTGTCAGAGTAACGTTAAGTATAATGTCCTGTTCAACTGATTCGGACGTTTGTGTTTACATGTGAGCTACAGCCCCTCTGGGCGAGATCTGGAAAAGGTCAGGGTAGCAGTGCATGTGTGAGAGCAGCTTGACATCAATGTTTACTGCTCACATTGATTCGCCTTTATAGTCCCACTAAAACCACTGAAACTCACTTTCAATCTGCCTGTTGTGGGTTTTTTTTACCCCGTATCATTTCGAGACATAATCCAGATTTACCAAGGCCGGGTCGTTAAGCTCAGTCTGGATCTGCCACTGTCCAGCTGCAGTTACAGGTCACTTTGCAGAAATGTGTCTACTTATGATCAATTTACAAAATATGATGCACTTTTATGAAATGTTGTGGAGGGAAGGAGACTGGGAGGCATCAGTCGGGCTGAAATGTGCTGAAATGCTCTGAAAGAGGCAAATGTACACGAACCTCTGAGTAATTCTACTTTGTTTTATTGTAACTATAGTTAGTTGATAACACTACTTTTTATTTTTAGCCGATGTTCTCCTGTTTGTCCTGTTTTCTTCTAACTTTAACCACATTTTTATTAACGTAACCACCTCTAATGTTGTCGATCAGCCACAATATCTCTTTTATTATTGTGGCTAATTGATGTGCAGTCTATCGAGTACATGGCCAATTGCAAGAGTCAGAATGATGCTCAATGCAAAGTGTTCAAATAAAGATCATTTTTAATACTTCCAGTCGATGGCTTCTCCCACATTCCCCCTGTAGAGGAACGCCAAAAAGATTTATCTCCCAGCAGTGATTTGTAATGGATTTGAAGGCACAGACAAACAGTGTTGTCCTGCCCTGTGGGGCTGTTATAGAGAAAATACTCCAATGTGTCATTCCATGCAGAGTCCACGGACAAACAACAAGTTTCTCTCAAAGACTTTGGAGGACTGGGGGTATGTTTTTTTTTTTTTGTGAGCTGTACATCCAAACCCGAAAAACAGAAATCATGAATGCAGGACTATAACTTGCTGGGGTTATTACTGTTTCTAATGATTCATGCACCGTTTCATTTTTCTCTCTGTGCTGTTTCGCCTCCTGCCTCATTTTTCCTCATGATTAGCCATTACTGTTTGTTTTTCAGCCCCCCACAGTAATTACAATACAAATTCAAATTTTACACTGCATGGTCTGTAAGTTCCGCTGACACCGATCCCGTATGCAAACCGTTACTCACAAAACTGGGCTCAGGCCTTTTTCTAAATGTGTCTGTTCACCTCGGCTACACACATCTGACCCTGCTCCTTTGCCGGCCTGCGGCGCCGACCTCTCCACGTTGTTTACTTTTATTTAAAAGGACCTGACACACCTCTTCCGCCATTTTTCTAAACTCCATATTACAGATCTCACAGTGATCAGTGCGGTTTCCACAGCAGGGGGGTGGGGGGGCGTCTTCCGCTCACCTTCAAGGTGCTAATGCTGTATTTTCTCCTCTGATTGGCTCCAGAGCCCTGAAACCCAGCGCTGCCTCTCTGCAGCGATACAGCGGCTCACCAGGCAGACATGTTTGGAGACAGATGGAGTCAGAGAGCGTGTCGGGACTGTCTGAAATGAGCTTCACATCTGCCGCTCACAAGGAATCGGGCCACAGACGGCCGGGGATTACACGGTGGAAGAGAGGGGAGTCGGTAAGAGTCTCGGTTCAACTTTAACCTCGGCGACCCAGAGGTGGATGAGAGGCGAGCAGCGGGGCAGAAAAGCCCGAGAGACGGGTCGGGCTGCGAAATGAAATGAATGCGACTGTGCAAGAAAAAGGTGAAGTGGAAAGCCACGGCTGCTTCCCCACTAATGTGTATTAGGTTAAATGAATAAAACACATTGAATGTGACACAATCTACTGGATTAAATTAAATCACTGCACTTCATTAACACGAGAGTCGAGTGAACGCGTTTGTGCTCATTGTCTAGAATGTGTGCGTAAGAGGAAGGGACGGAAGACGACACTTTTTAAAAACATCTTCAACTTCCACACATGTTGGTGACACGTGAGGAGCGTTGACTCAGCTGCAGCTCTCGTAATTAGACATAACGATGGGAAATTAATTAAATAATTGAAGTTTTAAGGGACTAAAGAAGGTTTGAGTAGTAAACAGGGACACTTGGCTCTTGGACGTGGGAACCCAGGGGAGACATGTGATGCTTGTTAGAATATTTCCACCACGTCACTGACAAGAGGAAACTGTCATAAATCCTTCAGGTGATGCTGTTAATGTCATTTTTGCTCAAATTGCAGCTTCAGGGACAGAAATGTGTTTCTTAATGTTGTTTGTTACCACACAATGATTTTCCTGAAGCATCATTTGGTCCAAAACCTGATATTTCATAATTTAACTGTTTATTCCATTGACACATATCAATAATAAAGATCGCTATTTATAGATTTCCTTCAAAAACAAGTTTACAAAGTTCTTCAGATATAAAAACAGATGAAGACAATGAGACAAAAAGAGTAAACAAAGGTATAAATCCAAAGGAAATAGTTTTTAAATCAATAAAATAAAGAGTGAAATATAAAACAGTATTCATAAAATCATGTGCATGTATGACCTTGATGTGCCGGCTCTACTGCACTTAGTAAATATGTGACACATGAATGTCGGCCTCCTGACTTATTGAGTGTATATTCTGGGCACCTGAGATAAAAAAAAATGAAAGGGACTCTACCTGCTCCTCCCCGGATGCTCTCCTGGTGTCTCAGCTGAATGCAACTCGTTTCACTTTGAATTTAAAATTGCCCCACATGCTGAGCCTCTGCCTTAAAGCTGCTAATGGCGAGAGCCGTCAACACTGAGTGGAGGTGAAGAGCAGGTGAAGACAGAGGTGAAATTACATTAACGAAAAAACCTCTGCAGGTGACAATTAGTTTTTTCCAAAGGCTTTAAGAAGTGATACCTTTAAATATGCAAATGATGCATAATGAAACTAAATATGCAGCAATTTGCATGTGTTCCCCGAACAGGAATCTGCATATTAAATGAAGACAGATACAAAGTGTTGACAATTTATTAGAGTCAATGGTTTTACAGAGGGAATTCTCTCTATTTATCTTAAATCGGAAAAGATTCTCAACAGACATAACAAACATCATTACTTCTTTTGAAATAAAATGTTAAAGACATAACATTTGTGTTTGTCTATAATTCACCAAATTAGCTGAAAGTGTTTTCTTCTATCCGCAAGCACCAGGTTCAAAGGTCGCCCAGAGTGAGTGTCTCTCTTAAGTCACAGCTCTGTAACGTCTTTAAACAGATCGTAGTCTGAAGAGACTTCTCTCTTCGGTCTTAGACGAAGCCAGCAGGGTGAAGGTCACCTCTGCAGAAAGTATAAAAAACATGAAATAAGCAGAATTAGCAGCCGTCGGTAACAAACCCCCGAGCTCCATACATGCACACGTCTCAATACGTGGGCAATCGCCCTCATTACTGGATTTGACAGATCCTGATGGTTCATTAACAGCGGCATTAATAAGTAGGTTGCAGGTCAAGCGTTTGATGCTCTCAGACCGGACCCTTTGATTCGACGAGTCACGGCCCCAAAGTCCCGGGCTTTTTTTTACGCTCATATGGAATTGGCACGTCGCCAGAAGATCGAGCTCGGGATGACGAGCTACACCGTGACCCGTCACCCCAGAGCTGCCTGACCAAAGCCCCCTAATTGGCTGCTTCCCCCCCCTCGGACTGCGTTACCCATTCCAATTACAGCCCCGTGTTTGCATGCTGCTGATACACTGGAGAGCTGCGGGAATGAGGGATGAGACACTGGTGAGACAGATGTGGAGAGAGAGAGAGAGAGAGAGAGAGAGGGAGAGAGAGAGAGGAAGGAGACAGAGGGCGTTTACTGCAGCACTCCACTTAGCTATCGTAAGTTTTTATGCTACTTTAAACTTCACCTGCACTGCATTTAATAAAGGGGATAGTGTACTTGTTTACCTTGTTACCTACCTTGGAGAATATGGATGATTTACAGAACACACAAAACGTGGTCACCTTGGAAATTATGATGGCTATTTTGAGATTAAACGACTCGCTGTGTGGAAAGTGCTCCCGTTCGGTTTCACCTCCAACAGGACGCTGCAGCTTGAGCTGGTGCAGGGAGCTGATTACATGATTTTACATATATTAGCTGATTGGCAACAGATGCTTGGTTCACGCTTCGCCAGCCGCTCGGCTACTAGCGGCCGAATAACGTCCAATATCTTCTTGGGTATATGTAACCTTACATTTTTTAGCATCACGCTTCTGACATGCTCATGCTAATGCCTCCGCCAAACCGAAACCACCTCCTCCTCAAATGTTCGTCTAAATATTAATTAAAGACGGGATTCGTTCTCCCAGCAGAATCCATGTAGCTGCTCATATTCTTCTTTCACGTTCTTCTTTCAAATTCTTATTTCATGTTTTCAGATAAAATCTTAATTTATTCTATTAGTGAATTTTGCTTGAAGTTTTTTTTTTTTAATGGACGAGTCTGTTGCAAGAACAAAATGCATAAAACAACACAGCCAGTGTTTGCGTGCGTAGCCAGGAACCAACGTGCAGGCAGATTATTGCCTCACCATCAAAAAAACTGGAAACCCCTTTTGATAAGTTCCCACAACAGTCCCGCAATATTTAGTGATTTCAGGGAACATAGGAACTTGGGAACATATAAAGAAGAGACCCTGTATTGGCCAGTATCTAATTTTTAAGCAGCCACATGTCAGGAGTATAACTTTTGATAGCTGAGAACATTAAATCGTGATGCAGTGCATAATATCTGTATCTCTATTGTTGTTTTGGTCAAAGATGTGAGTACCTCAAACTATTGGGAGAGAGACAGACGACACACGAGGGAATGAAATGAAATGGAAAACGAAACAGCGAGCGTCTGGATCCATTCGGCGCCGGGCAACATCTGTCCCCGTCTAAAAAAGCAAAATGGGTCAGAAATGAAGGACAAAGTTGGACGTAGGAGAAACCGAGAGACAGAGAGACGAGCGCAAATAAGAAAATCTTAACATGGAGAAAAAGGGGGAAGATGGAAGTGGAAATGAATGTACGCCGGCAGTCAGTGAGTCTTCTGATCAGGAGGACGGGCTCCTACCACACACATGGTGTCAGCGCAGGGAGGAGACTGATGGATTTGTATGATAGATGTGTGGACGCATGGAGCCACGGCCCCAGCTGCTGGGCCTAATGAAATGTGTCCCACTACAAGATAGAGCGCTCTGATTTAAACACATCCTGCTCACGCTATTCCTCTTCTCCCTAATACAGCCAGAAAAGAGCCGACGCCGCCGACGCCGCCGACGCCGCCATCAGGCCCCCCCGCTCTCTGTTTGTATTCCTATTTGAGAGCCCGGCGTTTTCATTTGGGAACCAATCCGCTGCCCCTCGTCTCGGGCCCCAAAATGAATCACGCTTCCATTCCCTGCACCTGTAGATGGTTGGCGAGTCAAACTTGATGTGAAATGCCACTGCCTGAGTTTCACCTTCAGCATGTGCCAGGTTGAAAATAATCTATTTACTAATTCCACAAACGTCTTTTTCTTCGTCTTTCGGACAAACTACAGCGGCGGCACCTTGTGTTCCAGCAGCAATAACATCTGGCCAGGGGAGGATTCGATTATTTTTCCAACAGCAACATTCATACAATCACTTCCACTTTAGTAATTTCTCTAAAAAGTAAAAGCACAATCCTCATTTTATTGCTGGAATGCTTTATACCAAGCGGTTTTATTTTGAAAAGGTGAGACCTTGGCTTGATTGCGTAACAGACGTCTGAAATAGCCGACATGTGATGTACACGGCTTAATAACTGCTTTTATTACTGCAGGTCGCTATTATGTTTTCAGAAATTAAGCTGCAAACAGCCCATTCACAACAGACAGGTTCAGAACGAGCACTGCAGTTTTTTGAGTTCGAGAGAGAAAGAGAAAGAGGGTTTTTCCTCCCAGCTCTGAGTTTTCCTCCCCTGACGCCTCCCTCCCTCCCCCCCCGTGTCCCTCTCTGACACTTCACCCTCACTCCTCCTCACCGCGCTCCTCGTCTCCTCGTCCTCCGGGGATCGGCGGCTCTGTTTTCTCTGAAGGAGTTCAGGGCGCGCGGTCAAGGAGAGTCCTCGTCAGCCCGAGTGTTTACAGAGCTTTCTGCCATGTCAACAAGGACAAAACGCTTCTCTCGCTAACTTCTCAGATCCCAAATTCCAACGTCGCCGCCGTTCCACCTTTTCACTTGAAGGCCAGACTGCATCTCTGCAATCCGTGTCCTTCGCTGCCTCAGCTGTGTGTACATGACTCTCTCTGTGTGTGTGTGTGTGTGTGTGTGTGTGTGTGTGTGTGTGTGTGTGTGTGTGCATGGGCTCGCCGAAAGCCCGGCTTCCTCCCTGGAATAATTGATTTAACAAATTGCCGGCCATGTTTCATTCTGAGGAAGTGACAGGAGCAAAGCGGGGAGACGGAGCCAGGAGATTAATTAGGAAACAAAGTCATCTTTATGGAAATTAAATGCAGCCTGTGATGATAGCCTTCCTCTCCCATCAGTCTGCCGGGTTCCATCCCTCGTGCGTGATAAAGGACAGTCGGTGCCAGAGCCCAGCGCCTCCACAGCACCCTTCTGCAGTGCCAGCTCCGGCTCCCACTTTCATGGGGGACGTGTTTGGGGCTATAACATTGACAACAATTCACTGTCCTCTCCTTGGCCTGCATAGAGAATCATCCTCATGCCTCTCATGTGCAGCCCCTGCTCTCTGCAGAGCCTTTGGTATAACAAGCTCCCAGGAGGCAGCACCTTCACATGGGGAAACTAGTGTGCGTTAGGTTTACTCATATACTGTGACATTATGATTGTAGATGCAGGATTAACGCTGCTCTTCAGCAGCCGCTCCTCGTGCTCGCTCGCAGCTGCACATCTGACCTCAGCGCTCGGCCGAGAGGATTCTGGACGTACGCGGCGTTCTGACCGAAGACGGATTGAATTTAATTAGTCGGAAAAGGCAGAGCAGCGGATCACGTAACAGAGAGTAAAGGATCGATATGTATCCACCTGAATTGATCTTTGTTTCTTTTCAGTTCGGTAACAGCAGTCATTCTACTTCCTCTCAGATTTCAAAACAGACGACTCGGGATGGGTCGTTACCAGAGAAAAGAAAAATCATTGAACAAGTGTGTCATCAAACTACATTTGATACGGGGACCAATCAACACAGGGCTGTGGAACAAGCAAAACAAAACGTCCAGTAGAACATTTGAGATACAGTTGTGTCCCAGGACAGATCGACAGTCAGACACTTGGGCCCCCTGTTCAATGTGTTGACTCACTTGAGCCAGTTGGAGCAAAGGATGCAGAATATTCATATTTTAAACACCTTGAACATATTCATATCAGGAACCGATTCATATGCATATTTCTATATTTCTTTAAATTCCTACTTATTTCCCCTCTATGGTCTTGAATATGGGGGAAGAGGGATCGGTGCTATGACAGTAAAATGTATGGAAGCTGTTCCAGGTGCATCAAATTGCAGACGCTAACAATAACAGTCCCATAAACACACCTGATTTGTCAAGAACCATTAATTATTCTGTGAGAAATATGTGAAAATGTCAAAAGTCCCATCTCACAATGTTACAGAAAATGAAAACACATCCTTCCACCAAGTTTCATGGAAATCACGACAGTATTTTTTGGTTTAATTCTGCTCACAGATGAAAACTTAATCTTCTCGGTGGAAGTGAAATAGACAAAATCACCAAAGTGATCTAGATCATTAAGAAAATGATTTTTGGGGCTGAAATATTCAAACTAATTTAATGGAAAAAAACTCCAAGATTTAAATGAGAGCTCGACGTTCAACTCAGTAATGAAACCTTTTCCTTCGAGTGCACTACACCCGACATCTTGACCTGCGGGGCTGCGACAGCCTATAGTTACGTCTGCACGAAGATCATCTGTGCAGAGCCTCCGTTAATATGTGTACGTTCACATTCCTGGAAGCTGCAGAACTAGAGGAACAAAGGGCCAATTAGAATAACCATCATCATGCCCTAATCATCTGGGGTTGCACACCGAGAAATGAAAATTATGATGGCGCCGAGTTTGCCCATCCCCAGGGGTCCTGGAGCATCTCCGCTGCGCTGCCTCCCAAGCTGTTTTTTGTGTCTCGCTTCACCATTTCTGCCGCTGCTCTCTCCTCCTCAAAACCCCCCCCACTGCTCATTCTGTATCCATTTTATTTTTCTCCTCTTCTTCTGTTCTATAGTCCCCGGCCGCCCATGAGCTGCGTGCGTGTGGTGTTTTTTTCGCTTTGGAGGATCTTTCAGGAGCAATTCCTCCCCTGGTAAATAAGTGTTGTGACAGGAGACAGGTTGGAGAAAACGCTCGAGCCCGATGAGAGGAGGGAAACAACCTGAAATTTCATCCTGCAGCAGTATCCCGAGGCTGATTTTCCTCTGTAGCTGTGTGTGTGTGTGTGTGTGTGTGTGTGTGTGTGTGAGGATTTGAGTATTTCTTGTTGTGCGACAGTCAAATATCAGAGTTCTGCAATGGGAATAATCACTTAAGAGTAATTTAATGAATCTGATGGACAACTATCGGCTGTTATGACACAGGTCACAGGTCAAAGGAGTATTTTAACCCCTGACAATATGTATGAGAGGGTGGAATCATTGTACAACTTTGTGGCCTCTGCAAATAAACAATGTTAACTGTGACTTCTTGTTTTCCCAGCATCTGTAGCTGGCGGTCGGACTAGACTGTCCCGTCTCGAAGGTTTCTACCAAATGCAGCGTCCTTCCATCCCCCGAGGAACAAGGCTCCAATCGGCGGATCCTCTTCGAGCCAACCTATCCCAGGATCCATGGAGCTTTGTGGACAAACCGTTGATGCTGCCAGCAGGTGATGAGACGTAATCACAGAAATCACATCCCTGAACCACGTAGACCCAGATGATCATCTCCCCCTGGTGCCAGTTTACTCACTCACCTGCACTACAAGTCCTCCTGGTTTCCTCCGTCTCGTCACCAGATTGTCGGCTGAGATCTCGGCCTCTCAGTGTTTCTAGAAATATATCTGCAGCTCATCTCTGGTGCTACTTGTGAAACACCAGTTCTCTGTGCACCGTGCTGCACCTGTCGGCCTCCCTTCGCCCAATAAACTCACATAAACTCAGAGTGTGTTGGCTTCGGGGTTCTGCTGTAAAAACCCGAGCCGAACAGTTAACCCCTTTAGTAGCTTGTGTTTGAATGCGAGTGGAGTGAATGCAAACACAGGTCTGTTATTATCCCTGAACACAGTATTTATACTCACTAACCCTTCTGTAACATTTGGATCTGCACACTCTGATGTGGAGGTGATATCGATACATGAGATTTTGAATCAATTACCGACAGTGACCGTCGGAGGTTGTTTGTCTGAATTAATCATAATGCCCAAGAACTCTTGTAAAAATCAAGTATAGTAAATTGCACTTAATACAAGTGTTTTAATATAGTGCCACGCACACTTAAATTAATTTGCTTGGAGTGTGACACGTCTGAGATGCTAATTATGTACTTAATGTGTTCATGACATATAATTAGTGCCGTTCTGAATATATATCAGTATTTCACTGTGTATCTCAACACAGCATTAGGTTTTAATTCAGTGCACTTGTAACTTTAGCTGAGCAACAGGACCCACCCTGGTTAATTCCTGTTAACAAAGCAGAATGCTGTTTATTCCTCCCTGATCCCTGGCTTCTCAAAGTGTCGACGTAACAAACACACCATCCTCCATTTGAAATTCTTCGTATTTTTAAAGCTGCGGATGCATATCAGAGATTAACGTTTCTTTTTTAACGTGAGAAATACGTGTTTAAACCATTATTAAACCTGACTAAAGTTCGGCATTGGCCTTGAACTTGCTCGGTCCAGTTTCAGCAGTTTTAGAAACATTTTAAAGCAAATTTTTCCATCTATTTCAAGGTAAAACATTTGCATTATGTTGATTCCAGCAGCACCAGGACATCAGCAGTGTCCTACACCACCAATCCTCCGTTCCCTCTCCGTGAAAACGAGTAAGCATCAAACACCCGCTCCATTTTCAGCTTCAGAGACAAGCAGCGATTCTTCTTGTGTTGCCCCGATGAACTCTGCACACATCGGAGACGCAGGTACGACCAAACATGTTGTAACTCAACAGTACAAGTTCTTATCTAGCTCACAGGACTCAGTTACTGACCTAGATTCTCCTCTTTTCTGCCGTTGTAGGTACTGACCATTTGTCTGTGGCTGATAAATGAGCCAATGCAATCACAGCATTCCCCCCCCCGTGTTGATTAAGAAGTATCACATCTTCCGCTTGTGTTAAAAATACTCTCATTCAGCTTTTTATTGGCCGCCAGCCCTCTGTGTTGTTGCCAGGTTAAAAGACGAATCGCACTTGATCAAAGTTTGGGTGAAAGATCGAAGGAAGACGTGTTTTAATGGAAAGTTCGGTCGTGTTCCTGAGCAAGGATGTGAAGTGTTGTTTTGACTTTCTGAGACAGAGACGAGTGTCTGAACAACAATTAATCCTCCAGAACAAGACAGCCATAAAATAAATACAAAGAGCATCCAACTTTTAGTGAGTAGCGGCCGCTCCAATGCACACACTCAAAGTTGAGGGAGGGAGATGGAGAGACATGGGGGGGGTGGGGTGGACAGATGCTGAACCAGAAACAAGCTGAATAAGTGATGAAATGTTCTGCTCTCAGGGAGGAGATGAAATGGAAAATATGTACAGCAGCAGACTCCACAGGCTCCGGTGCAAAAACAATGTCCCGGTCAATACTGTGACTTTTCATTTACAGCCAATGTCACTGAAAGCTGATGCAGGACTAACGCTGGTTAGTTTATAAACTGGACTGGCACTCGTACTCCCACCAAGACCCACCAGTCCCCTCATTAAACTACTTTACATTGACATCTTGACAAAAAAAAAAAAAGGAAATGTCGCAAACGTTACAGAAAGTGATTTAAAAATGAGCTGGATCCCCTTTGTCCTGAGTTCTCTCTGTCAAGGTGTGTGTGTGTGTGTGTGTGTGTGTGTGTGTGTGTGTGTGTGTGTGTGTGTGTGTGTGTGTGTGTGCACCTGCAGCATCAGGGCAGCTGTGCTTCATCACCTCAGTGTCAGGACTCTCCAGTCACTCATCAGCACCTGGGTCAGCTCTGTGTTGAAGTTGTTGGAAAACGTGTGAGCGTGTTTGATTTCCCTCAGTCTGTCCGCTCGCACCTCAACACACAACAACCTCGTGATCCTAGTTGAGAAAACAAACAGCAAGTTCTATTGGAATCCGTTCTGCAGTATTTGTGAATACCTGTGAACGAACTAACAAACAATTAAAATGTGCAATGGGGGAAAAATAAAAAACTCAATTACCCATTAATCAACACGCTCATTTACTGGTACACACATCGGTTTTAATTTCAGGTATTTATAAGTGAGAAGTCTTTAATCTTTTTTCTTTTAGTTTGAATTTATTGTGATGGTAATTCCATTTAATAGACAAAGAGGAAACAGCTGCTAAATGTCAACACTAATTATTGTCATACTTTTAAAATGATACTTAGAGGTCACGGTGTAGTTAAGAAATGGACACTATGAAATGTCAAAATTGGCTGAAGGTCACAACAACAACAATAATAACGACACACGTCTTAAAGAGCCACAAAGAATTGTCCTACACTGTGACGTGGATATTACTTTTATATGTTCTGTGATAGTTTTCCATTCATATGTTGTCAGGAAACACAAGTGCTGCTCCTTCAAACACAAGAAGCGTCACGTTATGCAGAGCACGCAGGACACAATGGGGGAGGTCAAGTTTTATAGAAAGTGTAAAGAGCTTTGGACTTGGATCTGGATTTATGGCCCGAGTGGCGTCTGTGGTTAAGGTTGAAGTTTGATGTGAGAAGTTGATAAACAGCTGACGTCCTGTCTCTAAATACATTTCTCGGCCGTGAATGGTCGTCGGGTCAAACGGGACATCAGTTGGTGCTTCGCCGCCTTCTTTGAGCGGCGTGGATAGAATTGTAGTTTGTTGCGCAGGTTCAGGACCCGAGAAGAAAGAAGTCGTTCGCTTTGAAAAACGTTAATTCAACTACAGCGAAAGTTCAATATTAAAGGACCAACAACCCGACTCCCTTTATCCAGGAGAATCCACTCTTTTTATATTTCACACGTCCACCTTTCACTTTCCGTGCCCCTCGTGGACATTGGATGATTCCAATGTTACACGAATCTTTGGAGAATCTCTCGTTTCTTTTCAGCTGCAGTTTGCTGAAGGGCTTTTGTTTCTCTGCCTTCAAAACACTTTCTGTCGATTTCAAGTCAGGGCAAATACTTGGTCATAGTTTGTTTGTTGTTGTTTGTTTGTCATGTTGGAAATTTCCTCTACTGCCAACCGAGTATTTCATATTTTCCCTTTTAGAATTTGGTGACACAAACATCCCATCATAGTGCCGTCTCTAAGCGTCTTCTGCCTTTTTTACACTATCAGCACAAACTTCTTATACTTCGATCTTTTCACGGTCTCTGGAAAAGTTTAATCTTGCAGCGATGGTTTTGCTCTTGGACACCGTCAACAGAGGTTGATTTGATCAGTCACCGGAACTCCAGTTTCTGAGATAATCCTTGTGCCAAGTCGGAAACATCTTTCTTTTTTTCCAAGATACAAGGTTGATTTATTGGAAATTGTGCATGCTGTCATTTTGTTTTTTAAAGGACGGCCACTGTACCACCTAATAATGGCTACAACTTTATTTTGGCATCTAGTCCATCCTCAACACGTAGAACCTCCATGTCATCAGATACAAAACTGCAGAAGCTGTGGAGTTCACATTTTATTTGATAAATGTGGTCATGGAATCAGCCCTAATTAGTTGAATATTCTGTTAATTGGTGTTTTTTGTGCTGATGACACCATTTTTGAATAGTTATAAAATGTGTTGATTGTTGCACGGGGGTGTGCGCAGCCTGTGGATTGTTTTGTTGTAAGCCAGACATGCTCCAGTTGGCAGCTGATCCTCTTCAGTCCACTGGGATTCAGTCTCCCGTGCACTGGAAACTGTGGTTCCCTCTGACACCTGATCATGTCAATATAATTCAACAGGGAGTCTGGTAAGTACCAGGAAAAAAGAATAAAGTGAGAACTAGGAGGGAAAGGAAAGTCTTTTTATCATAAAATCCATGAGCAGTCCCCCCCCCCCCTCATTTCCTCCTTTTGCTAATGAAAATTCTGTGAGACATATCTGGGAGAAAGGATCTCCTCTATTAATTTCATCCTGCTTTCCCTTTATTGGTCCACCCACAGAACCCAAATGAAATAACCCTGTCAGGTCTAATTCCAGTAAGACATTGCTCTTCCAGCGCACACACACACACACACACACACACACACACACACACACACACACACACACACACACACACACACACACACACACACACACGCCGTATGTAACCCAGGTGCACCCCACCAATAACCAATCAGGATCTGTGCTTGGCATTTCTGCAAAGCTTCACAGTATGAACCGTAATCTTTTGACTGCACTGAATCCGAACAAAGATTGTGAGCGCTGACATAATGATTAAGTCTCGTAATTAAAAGGATTAGTACAACAACTATGCACACGTTTCTTGATGGTGGATGAGATATATGCATCAAAGAGTCCGAACGTACATGCACGTACACCCAACGTTTCTTAAACTCTATAGATGCTACATATCACATACTATCCAGCCTGAAGACAGGTTCAGTAGTTTTTGAGTAATCCTGCAGACGGACAAACGCACAGCATTAAGAACGTAGCTTCCTTGGAGGAGGTTATTATCGATTTGCAGTATTTGTGTGTTTAAGAATCCCCTGGTGCATTAACGGAAGCTGCACCTTCCGTGTCCTTGGAAAATATCTGTAATGTAATTATGACTTTTCATTCTCTTCTTCCTCTCTCCTTGAGATGCGTTGCAGTGGGAGTGGATCTACTCCGCTGGCACGTGGCTCCCCCTGTGCCTGGCTGGCATGTGCAGGTGAGGGGGGGGGTCAGCTCTGCTGAAATATCATGGCCCGATTAACGTCACAATTACCAGATGATTGCAGCCGGTAATATCCTCCTGCTCTGTCTCCCTGAGTCTCCAGTGCGGAACGAGGGCAATCCTTATTGTCAGGAAAGCGCTACCTTTTGCAAAAAAAACCAGGGGGGGGGGGGATCTGCTTCAGGTCGCTCTGGTGCACCGACGTTGCAGGAAAGACAGGAAGGTAAGTTATGAGAAGAACTGGGTCAGATTGGTGAACTGCTCCTGAGCTGGAGCAGAGAAATGAGTTTAAACAGTTGGACTGGAACTTGTCTCTGATGCAGAATTTACCTGGATAGTGCTGAGAAGACATCGAGTGGTTTCAGCCTATTGAATCTATATTAGTATTTTATACTATTACTAAGAATCATTGTTTTGAGTGGAACAAATTGAAATGCTTTAGTTTTGAGCCTCGGCCACGTGTCTTTGCCAAAATTCTCTAAGGAGTTAATTTAATTTGATTTCAGTTTTAGGTTCATCAACATTCAGTGATTTGTATTTAAAAAACCTCTTTGTGCTTTTTTATGCAAAAGTAATTACACAAGTCCACTAATGAATTGAGTTTCTTTTCAACTTAGTTATAAATTGTGTTAAAATAGCTTGTTAACTTTAATTTGCACAAACTTAATCCATCTGTCTGAGTGAATTTTGAAAGTTTGGAAGCAATTTCCTCTTTTCAATGTATTCTACTAATTTGATTTAGCAGCTGATGCTGAACCTTGATCGAGGTGAACTGACGCCCAAATTTAATAAATGACCAATATCGGTTTTCTGAGTGAACAACTAGCCTTCTATGAAATGAAGAATAAGACCTTTTTTTAAACCTACAAATGTTAAATCCTATTTCTTGAGCTTGTAAGTCAATTACACTCAAATCAGACTCTTCATCGTCCATAAATGTTGTGATGAATATGTTCCTTCACATGTATGAAGGGAAGTCGACTCGACTGAGTATCGTCTACTTGCAATACCCCCTAGAAATGTTTGCCACCTTCTGCACTATGTGCTACATGTACAGATCTAATATCAGCTGTTGAGAATGAACCTAAATCCAACAATTACAGAGCCACTGATGGTGCGAGAATCAACTCTGCAGCTCGGCTTCTTTATATCTGGTTGTTTTGCTCCACTGATCTGAATTCGCTCTGCGGTTTCCTCCTCCGTACGAGACTGTCGACAAGCTGTCTCCAGTAAACAAGCGGAGACGAACCAGCAGAGCTCGTTTTCGGCCGAGCAGCCCGTCCGGCACGAGACGGTAAACAAGTGGCTGGTGAAGTCAACCATCTATTATGAGAGCAAAGTGGAGCTAAAGATGAGTGATTGTTAGATGCATCTTTGTCCGGAGCTCAGGAGCAGAGCAACCACTCGCTCTGGTTTCTCTGGACGTGTTGTTGAGAAACACAACAAAATGAAACACTGCTTGTTTATAGACTTTTGTCTAATAAATTCTGATCTAATAAATAAATTCCAGTAACACGGTTGTTTCTAAATCAAAATAAAATGCTTTTTTTTTTTTACAACTTGATGATGTTTAATCTGGATTTAGTTTTTTTTTCTAAACATGTCTCAACTCAATACTTAATTGGCAAAACTTTAATTTATTTTGAAAATCCCCCATTATCCCATAATCCCTTGCCTTTCGATTTATTGTGTTGATTTAGATTTTGGTGTCATGTTGCCGGGAGGAGCGACGAGAGAACAAATCTTTTCATAATCACAAATGTGGATGTGTTTGTAATCGCTCGCTGTGTTCCCCTATTTTGTGATTTGTGTGTGAGCGCCTCGTAGTCACATGTTGTTATCATTCTGTGTGTTTGTGTGTTGCTTTTTTCCTTGTCGAGGCCATTTTGTGTTACTTATGAAGTGTGCTGCCCGCTGCTCTCAGGTGGGAGCCCGGACTCAGGAGCTTAGAGCACTCAAGTGGTTAGTTTGCAGCAGCCTGAAGTGACATGATGGAGACTGGGGGGGAAAAAGCTGCTCTTAACTCTGACTGAAGGTGTGAAAGGACCCTCAGTGACTATGTGATATTAAAACAAGCCAAGAGTAAAAAAAAAATGCCCCCAACTCAAAAAGCCGGGTTCTTTAAACGATGTGGGACAGAGAGCGGTGAGGATTTATTCTTCCTTCAAGGTACGGGACAGAGACAAGTTCATTTCAAACAATATAAACACAGTAAAATCATGTAGACGCCGGTAGTTTGTTACCAACTCTTCTCAAAGAGTTCTGCTGTTGTTGGAGTTTCTTCCTCGCGTCTTTCGGTCATTTCACTTGAACTATTGGCTTCACTGCCCCCTTCAGTTTTTCCAATTGCCGTAAACCAGCGGCAACACGACCGTTGAGTCCAATCAGAAGCTTCTGTCAGTTCCCGTGTACGTATTGAACGTGAGAATAAATAAGTCTCGAAGAATCAAGCTCAAGCTTTTGCCTCCAATATATAAATATACAAGTGAATGCACAGGCTGTGTTTCCTAGATTTTATAAGTTAACAGGAAGTCCTAAGTCAGCAGTATTCATGAAGAGAGAAACTCGATTTTCGCAGACACATTTTTTCCGCAGCCTTTTGAAATGTGACAGCCCACGTGGTCGCGTTAGGACACATTTAGTCTGGAGATGCAGATTTTTGGAGAATCCGGCGGTTGAACTGGGACACGGCGTCTCCCTGGTCCTGAAACATTCACACTCACTGGCTGCCTGTCTCTCTCTGGTGCTAAAACAGTTTAAACCCGTGCTGTGCCCCAATTCCATGCTATTTGCTGCTAGTGCACGGTATATACCACATGTGAGTCTTCGTAGAAAACTCCCATTCAAGTAAAATCTACATACATTCCGATACTAAAAGCAAATGACACGAAACCTGCGCCTTTTGTAAACGGGTGAAACTGCGGTTTTAAAATATACCAGTGGCAATTAAAGTTTCTTAAAGGCCCAGCGTGCTCCTCCCAAGGCCCCGAGGTGTTCCTGGAACTCCTCCACCGCCGTCCACAATTACTTTTTATTTTCTGTCCAGCTGTGAGCCGCTCCTCCGTTTCCATCGCGATCTGCAACGAGGGAATTAAGAACAAGACTGAATCAACAGCGCACTTAAAAGAATCCAGGTTTTCAGTATTCATACTGGTTGTTTTAAGGACAGCCTACTTTATTTTGTCACTTTCCCAACTGAGAACTTTCCTAAAAGTTGCATGTGGTAATTGGGACCAGCATCAGTCTGCCATCTCAATACTTTAAACTGAAGTAGTTTCCTAAATCACACTATAAACTTATTCTACATAGTTTGTATGTTATCAACATATTATACTTTAAAATGGCCGTTTTTTTGTTCCATTAAATTTAGAATATGTGAAGATTAAACCTTAAAATGATCTTCTTGAAATCCAGCTTATTTCAGTTTCCCTGGTTCTGCCCAGATTTGTATTGTTATGGCTGAGAGGCTCTTCCATTTTCCATTAATTTCTTTGGTAACCTCTACGAAGGAGGTTATGTTTTCCTCTGCGCTTGTCAGTTTGCAGTAACTTGTCAGTTTTATAGTAAAACTGCAACACACAGGACTTTCTTTAACTTTGTGAAATTGTGTTTTTCAACGTTTCCTTTGATTTCTCAGAGAATTAATGGATCTGTGAGTGAGTGCAATTTGGTTCAGATCCAAATAAAAAATTAGGATCTGGTGAATTAAAACATGGTAAGAGGACTGAATGTCTCCTATCAGAATATGTTCAAACTCTTTGAACAATTCAAACATGTACCTGATCCAAAAAGAAATCACCACAACTCCAAACTTTTATTAAATACATAACCATACTTCATCCTCACTTATGAACCTCCAGTGTTGAACGTGACTTCATCTTAAGTGAGAATCTTTTGATTCTGTTTCTTTTTATTCCCCTGATGCTTCATCAGGTGAACCCAGGGGGAAACCAGGATGTGAATTATAAAGTGAAACTACTCTATTACACACTTTTAAACCGATTCACTGGCTGAGCACACTGCATTTGAGGAGCGCAATTAAATTGCTCTTATGTTTCAAAAAGAACAGCTTTTTCAAATTCTTTAAAAAAAAACATAATTTAAGCCTTAAAATAAGCTTTTAATGCACATACAGATGCATTTAGACTGAATAAAAATGTGGATAATTGACTGGGAGTTGTTGCCTCGCTGTGGTAAAAAGCCAT
This sequence comes from Hippoglossus stenolepis, assembly GCF_022539355.2. Lineage (NCBI taxonomy): Eukaryota > Metazoa > Chordata > Actinopteri > Pleuronectiformes > Pleuronectidae > Hippoglossus > Hippoglossus stenolepis. The sequence goes on from NC_061500.1 coordinate 3,345,655, forward strand.
TTCATAAGCAAGATGACGCATATTTTGTTAATGAGAGCCACATGATGATAAGCCCTGTGGGTCTTTACAGCTCTGTGAGGACCTGCACTGCTTCTAAAACACGCCAGAATATTTAGTTTTTGATTCGTCAAGTTAGTAATTCAGTTGATTTTGGCAGACGTGTCGCCTCGTTATTCTCGAAGCTGATGCACAAAGTGTCAAGAACGTTTGGATTTTGACTTTTACAATAAGTCAGAAATATTGAGTCGGGATTCCTGAGTCTTGATTCAAGGACAAGTTCAGGAAGGTTGATTTGTGTGCGATGGAAAACGTTTTGTGAGCGGCTGGAGAAAGGCTGTTAAGACCCAAGTGTCTGAGGAGGACACATTGTACTGATGCAGCGAGCGACACAAGTTAACACAACGTGTGATAAAGCCCGACTCTGAAGGATGTCTTTGAACCTAAATGTCCTCACATGACACAGACGGATGCTGGAGATCCTCTGTGCCGTTCAGAGGAATGAACCGACCACGAGGCACAGAGATGCTGGATCTGTGAGCACGTCGCTATAACCTAGAAATAGCGTGAAGCAATACGCGTAGAAGATACCGTCGAGGATGTGATCTCCACAGAGGAAAGTGATACAAAAGTACACAACTCGCACAAGTGTTTTAAATACATTATAAATTCCTGCAGCATCGTGACCAAAGTGAAAAATACTCCCGCCTCGAGGTTGTGCTTTGTATAAATCCTAAAATGTTGTTTACCCAGAATGTAAAAAGAAGATGCACTGACAGATCTGGTGTTTTTTTCCCTTTTTGTCTCTGTCTGCCGGTGAGATGTCGGCATTCTTGGCAACCTGCTCTGTCATGCTGCAGGCGGCCCTCACCTGCAGCGTCCCATTTTCCTCCGTCACATCCTCAGCCGAGCCTCCAACACATTCCACACGGCTGCTGCTGCTGCTGCTGCTGCTGCTGCCGTCTCCTCCAGACCCGGAGGATCCTCTCTTTGCATTCTGCTGGCATGCGGCGCCCCACTGAACTGCCACTTGCAACTTGATAAATCATTCAGCAATCATTCAGCACACAGACATCGGTGGAACTATCCCCCGCCTGCTACTTTTGAGCACCGGGCTGAAAATGACTTGCAGTGAGTCAGATCTGCTGAAAAGCATCCCGGTATGGATTTGGAGCCACTTTTTTAATCTGAACTCCGTTGTTGGCCTCATCTTTTCTAACAGCTTGTTATAAATTTTGTCTCCGGGCTTCTGGAAGGTGGAGATAAGTGCGGGTCTGTGTACCTGTGACCGCACCTTGAGTCGCAGCCGCACCTGTGACGGGTCGATGCTGGTGGAGCAACGTTAAATCAGGACCGAAGTGGTGTAAATCCATTGAATTCACCAGGCTTCTGTCTATTTACTCAACTTTACGGAGACTTGCTGGTTTCTGTGTAAGAGTTTAACTTTTATCCAATTTGTTGGAAGAATTCGGAGGCTGTTTATTTTAGCCATGATCTCTGTCTTCCTACTTTAAAGGTTCATGTTAAAAAAGGTCATTTTGACCTCGTGAGGAGGAGGAGGAGAAGTTTTTTAAAACTGCAGCTTGTGTGAGCATCTCTCTCCTCACCCACACATCCGACGTGTTCTTCTCTCTGACATCTGATTGAGTATCCACACGGATGCGTATTGTGATGGTTGAGTCTCTGCCATCACGGCTAGTTTCAGATTTTTGGAGGTAAACACCAGATTTGGATCACCTGGTTCCCAGAGCTCCACTGGGACGTACGACTCTCAGCGTCCAGCACGGCTCTCTATCCTTCTCTTTATTAAAATATATATATCTGCATTAGTGTAGATCATCGTAATTTGTTGCTCGGACCAAAAGGAAAATAGGAAAAACAAATTAAAACATCTTCTTTGTTTAATCTTCCTCGTTGCCGCACTCGATTAGAACTTTGTGTTTTATGGCGCGAACGATCAAGTTCACATTAATCTTCTGACGGCTTCTTTTCACCGTAACTCTGCATGTGGATGCTCAGTGTTTGGTGCATTTATGTCGAGTGTTTAATGATCATAATCTATCATGTAGTGACAGGCAGGTGCGATATAGAGTCTTTATTTTATAATCACACAGGTTTGAAACAATATCAGCTGCTCTGAATTCACCAGACTTCATTACTTCATTCTGCTTTTCTCTTGCAGTCTTGTAATTTGTTCTCAGGCCTCTAATGCGAAAGTGATCTTGATTTCACATCCTGCTCGAATAAAGCACAGTAACACATTCATGAAGTTACTTAAATAAAATAACCACATTATCTAACTTCTGACAAATTCATTTCACCACAAAGCTGCCTGGTAAAATATATTCAGTGACATTTAAAAGCAGCCGGCGCTTTAGTTCAGGTCATTTTGTAATTTACTAATTAATATCGAATCTATTAAAGAATCAATAGAAACCAACAAATTAAAACATTATGGAAACTACATTTAAATGTGACATTTTAGTCACTGAGATCCTGAACAGACTAATTAAGGTTCAGCCACAAGTTGTATGAAAGAGAAGTGAAGGTTTTTACTGATGGAGACGTGAAGGCGACTCTACATAAATTATTACTTAAACAAGCTACAAATGTGTTTTTCTTACTTCAAAGTGTTTAAATAAAAGGAAGTATTTAAAAAATATTTCTTTAAAGGGCCGGGGGGTTGGAAAGTTCCAGAAAATAAATTTGTTGAAAGCAAGACTTAACAATTTCAGCCTATATTTAGTCAAAGGCAGGCACATTTTTGGTAATAATAAAGTTTATTACCAATACTTGGTAAACAATTTTTAATTTCTCATTTAATTGCATGTAATCATACTCATTCAATCATAATTAACATATTTTAACATACCAAAACTAAACAATCAATAAGTCAAATGACTAAATAATAAATTAATTCTTTATCACTGCCTTTCAGTTAAAATTGAGATAAAGTAATTGTTTCCATACGACAACACTAGAATTTTAATATCAAAACCTTTACATGGGAACAACATGATTCATGGTTTCAATACAACACAGTCAGTTCTGTTTTGTCCTCGTCTCATATTAGCATAAACCAAAGTTTTTAATGGAAAGTCCTGCCCCCTTAGTTGTCTCCCTTAATTGCGGTTACCTTTCCTGTCGGCGCCTCCTCTGTGCCGCCACGAGGTCAATATTAAATCTGACATAAGTGATGGTGGCAGAGGTCCGTTCTCACGGAGTCTTTTATGTTCCTGTAATTAGGAGGCAGACGCTGTGGTCAACCTCCTGCAGCACAGTGTCACTCATCAAAGAAACAACACAACCTTATATAATCCACTCAGACCTGTTTTCACATTAAGACGCCACTTCACCGCAGTCACGACGACAACGTCCCCCCCACCCCCTCGCACCTTTCTGCTGCTGAAAGAGAAATCAAGCTTTAATTGTTCCTCACGCGGCTGCAAGGCCACAGACGCCAACAAAGACGTGTTAGTGTGAGATCAGAGGCAGTTTGAGTCTCTCCTGCTTTTTACATGTCGGGTGTTTGTCAGAGTTAATCACACATGATGAGGCTGCCGGAGATTCAAACCAACATGTTCTGTCCTTGCTAAGCACCAGAGGAGTCTCTTTTTTATGAGATCCTTTAAAATGAAACTAATGACCACATACATTGACAGTTTAATAGATATAGTGTGAGACGTGGGACCAAGTCCCTTTTGTGTAACTTTCCTTTTAGCACAAAGAGACACGAGCACAGAAGCAGAAACATCCAGAGCCCGAACCCCCCGACCTCCCACCCCTCAAACCCTTTTTACCTCTTGTAGGGAACAAAAAGAAACGCAGTGGAAAACAGCTCCATCTATTTCACAATCCTGAATTTAAATAAACCCGTCAGCACACACATTCATACAGTACAGCACCACAGGGACAATTTTTGGGGTTCAGTATCTTGCCCAAGGACACTATCGGCATGTAGAAGACAGGGATCGAACCGCCGTCCTTCTGGTTAGAGGACGACATAAGCCACAGCCGTCCGACAGATATGAGAACAGAGTCAACTAATATACTTGCTTATATTGGGTATAGAACCCTTCTTGTATATTTTTAACTGAGTCGAAAAAGAACATCCATCATTTACCTCGATGCATGAAACGTGTAGTAAAGAGAAGAAACAAGAAAATGTCTGTTAGAGAACAGAGGTGCATGTTTATGGTGAAGCATCTGCAATTTGTCCCATTTGTGTGTTTTTTTAACATGTGGGTCGTTCGTCCTCCACGACATGAAACCACAGTAGGTGTGTGTGTGTGTTTGTTTCCTCCCTGAGTTTATCTCCACATTGAGGAGACGGGTTGTGAATGCGTCACACACACCATGAACCTGATAACGTGAAGCGACAGGTCAGGGAGTGTATCTGGACACGTTCATGCTTTCAGCCTCACTGGAGGCAGCAGGGGGGGAATAAACAGACTTCACAACATCTTCTCACAAATTTCTGTTTGTTGCTTTGTTTATGGACGAAAAAAATCCCCATTATTGCAATCAGGCACGGAAATAACGGCTGATAATTTAGTGTGGGGGTTAGAATAAATAAAGATAAAATGATTAATTAGTCCAGGCGCAGAAATACAACATGAATTGATTAAAGTGAGGGATTTTCTCCTCTAACTGCCGTGAATGGCAGGAGACACTGCTCGTCCCTCATTACCATAATGACACAAACAATTTTTAATCTTTGAACGCAACAGTCAGATCTCTGTGCGTGCGGCAGGGGGCTTCATGTGTGTGCGAGCGCTGAGGGGCTGCAGCGGCGGGTGGGGGTGGGGGGGTGGCAGAGGGTGGCGGCGGGTGGGGGTGCTCAAACGGGTTTCGGCAAATGCAGCGAGAAAACAGACTTCTACTGTATTTACATGAAAATGCTGCAGATTATAGAAATCCTCGTGCTTTCGGCATCTCAAATCGCTCACAACATTAGTTGCGTGTTGTTAAATACGTCAACCCCATTGATTTTCATAATCTGATTATGTTTCACGTTTTCGTAAAACAAAAGGAGTGAAAGCCTTCAGAGCGTTTCTTCGTGCAGCACAATTGACGAGCTCATACGGGGAAGAATTCGTTTGGCAACACAAACATCGCAGGCGTCATCGAGCTATTTGAATGTTTCTGATGTGTGTCCCAAACTCAAAGATGAGCCGCATCATTATTGAAAAGTTTTCATCTGAGCTAAAGTTTTCGAACTCACAGAGGAGTCGGGGGGGTTAGAGTTTGGGGCAAGAGGAGAACGTTTGGAGCCCCCATTCTGAGCAGCAGAGTGTCAGACACTAATGCCTTTGGATAGAGGCTCTACTCCAGGGTATTAACTCAAACATGGGCGACTAATGCCCTGGGATAAAGCGTTCAGCCTCACTTACAGGGGCACAGGCACTCCCACAGGATCACCGGGCCTGGGCAGCCAGCATTAAATTACCACAGACTCGCGTGTGCCTGTGCCAGGGGATAGAGCGGAGGCTGAAGTGTACAGCTTGAACCAGAATCCACGGCAAAGAGACTTTTGGATTTGAAGATATGTGCTCTGGGCCAGGTGCCAATGTAAATGCACGACTGAGGAGAGAGAGAGAGGGGGAGCGGATTTAGTTTGGTTGTGCGTTTGTGAACTCTGGAGATCCGAGAGTGAGTCATGAAGTCGCTCACTTGATGTTTGAACACGTAACACGTCATCGTGTGGTTCACGTCAGGTGGTTACATCCACGCTAAAGGTAAAAATGATGCTTCCATAACTTACAAAGAGAAGTGCGACCATTTCAAACGATGTAAACGAGCATTTGATGGAAATAAACGTCGTGGCGGTGGAGGAGGTTGTGATAACGTCTTTAAAACGGGCAAAGTAACGTCTTATAGATACGTTTCTTACCAACTCCTCAAAGTTCACTGAGATTTTTGTTTTAGCGTTTCCACTTGTGAGCGGAGACTTTTGAAAATGATGGCGCAGTCCTCTACTCAGCAGTCACAGTTCCACCTTGTCCTTGGTCCAAGAAGTGAAATTGATGATTTCACTTTTTGCCCCAGCTCGTCCTCGTTCATAGTCTTTTCTGCGTCTAAGCAGATAAACAATATGCATGTTTTCACCTGCGTATCTGACCAATGTACGTAAATTGTCACGGAATATGCGTCTTTAGGTGAAGTACAGAGATTATTTTTGACTGAAAAACTTCATTTGGTTTCATGTGGACGTAGCCTGTGTCCTTTTTTGCTTTATACCAGTTGTATACTTCCGGGCTGCTTTGATTGTGACACCCATTGATTTCCGTTCATTTCCATACGGCGTGAAAACCTCACCGCCGGCTGCTGAGATGCGTAAACGAAAAAACAGTGTCCATCATCGCTCGGTAGGTGTTATTCAATATTGTCCTTGTTGTCAACAAATCCCATTAAACACTGAAACCTGCAATTTCTTATTCAATCTCTCAATCCTCCGCGACACCTGTACCCGCCTGCAGTGGCACCGACGGCTCCAACCGTTGATGTACACCTCAGGAATTATATATATATCCATGTTTGAGAGACACTCTGTGATTACCCACAACAGCTGGGCTCTGTAATCTGTAGCAAATGGTTCTTCAAACGGGGAGCAAACAGTGAATCTGTCGTCGGGGACTGTTTTCAGATGTGAAATTGTGAAGATGCATTTATGCACAAACAGTCAATATAATGTACTGACGCAGAATCAACTACGGGGGCCCAGGTTTGTCGTAATGAAGGGAACACGGCACCCGATGCAGCACTGCAGTTTGTTTTTAATAGTTTTTTGGGATAATGGAGCTCTGCAGCACAGAGGAATAAACTCTATTAAGGTTTGGTTACAGGCGGTGATTCACTTCTGGTGGTTAGAATAAAAGTTTAGACACGCTAATCCTTTGTAATGCACACTGATTAGAATAGGATGCACTGCATTATCACATGACGGCAAACATAAGACTAAAAAATATCCTTCGCATATTTTACAAATCTGTTGTTGTGGCATCACCAGCTTGTCGCCGTCGCCTAGCAACAGAACTACGGGCGAAAAAGTTGTTGGGATAATTGAAAACATTGAAAGAACATGTGTTCTGCTCGGTTGAGCTCTCACAGCTGAAAATAAATACTTCTGATGTTTCCGCCTCACTTCCTGCCGCCATCACCTCTGAATTGCAGTGAATCTCAAATTGAATTCGAACAGTTCAGTCACAATCAGCCTTCGAAAGCAGCTTCTGAAGGATCGACGCCCTGGAATCGAGACACAGCTTTTTATTAAACATGCACCAGGTCACTGAAGGTCAATCTGCGTCTCAAAGTTCCCCCGTTGAAAATGTTTCTCATCGACCGTCCCCCTGCAGATTTGTGATATTGAAGTCGCGTCTGTCCACACAACTCACTCCGGTGTCCTCATCACGGGTGCGATCCCTCTGCTCTGCTGCGCGTCTCAGTAAATAAACCCCAACAGCTGCATCATGAAACCATGCATGGTTTGTCTGAGCTCGTGGCAAAAATCGGAGAATATTTTAATGGCGGGGGGGACTTTCAACATCAATCCCCGCCGCCCGCCCAGTGGCCACGCATCTGATTTGAAAATCTCATTGAGCCGCTTTAGAAAAATGTATTTAGTATTTATAATATACAGTATCTCAAATCGACTTGGAGTAGTTTTATCTGCTGTTGCTTTTCCCAATTTGTCCATATGCCTGTGCCTTCCCCGACACTGCCCACCTATTTCCATATCTGCTCCACTCCCCCCTCATGGTGCCAGAGTGGTTGTTATTCAATTAATAAGTATTTTGGGGGCGCACGCCTTTGAAATCCAACCGATATATCATGAAATGCACTCCTCTCGTATAGCAAGATGACAATACTTTGGCTGCTAATAGAAAACGTTGAGAAGCCGAACATGAATGCGAGGCTGATAAATTCCAAGTGTCATCCAGTATTATGAATTACTTATTGCCGAAATGTCAGGAGGAGATTAAGGATGTGAGAGCGGCTTATTTCCCCGGCTTATTTTAAAGAACCACCGTCGACTATCTCCTCCGCTTTCTTTTTGAGTACTCGTTGCACTTTAACATCTTGAATGAGTACTTTAGTTTTGTCAAACTTATCTCCGTGTCGTTAACGCTAAGAGTTATAATCAGAGCAGGAGGCAAAACAGATTGAGTTGCCCCGGTGATGCGCACACAGCTTCGACTGTGTGAAGCAGCAGCAGCGTTTCTCTGCACCAGGGCTGACGAGTAGGTGGGTGGGTGTGGGTAAAGTCTGCAAGAGACAAATAGCATATGGGGAAATATCTGATTTACAGGCCTGACAAATGGACAGATAGAGAAAAGAAACTGCTTGGTACATTTAACTGTCTGCATTTTTGAAAGAAAAGTACCAAGTAGATTCTCAGTGGATCGCAAAGCTCCTCCAAGGCCCAACACTCCCCCTTATGAAGCCTCGTTTAAATCCACCAGATCCAGATTTTCAATTGGAACAAAGTTCACATACTCTTTAATATCAGTGTCCTAAACCTGCTCGATTTTTAATTGAGATTCTTGGCCCATGTTTCATTGTTCCAACAAGTTTTGTGGAAATCCGTTCCGTGGATTCTCTTAATCTTGCTGTAACACCAACCAAGGGACGGGGGCAAAAACGTAATCTCCTTGTCGGAGGTAAAACGTAAAGTCCCATCCTTTGACTAAATATCGGGGAAATCTGTTTAATAGTTTTTGCAGAATCCTGCTGATAAACAAACAAACTGTGTCGAAAACGTAACTTCGTCAGTGTAGGTAACGTTTGCTCTGATACAAATGCAATTCATCCTTGGTGTCATAACTACTGTGGCCACTAGAGGGCTTTGTCACGTTAACGGAAACATAATTTTGTAAGTAAAACAGCAAATATCATTGTTTTTCTCCGTTAATCGAGATTTGATGAAAAACAAACGAGCAAGATCATTATGAAATGTCTCAACCCAACTTATATATACGACTACATGATTTATGTGGTTTTATTTATATTCTGTTTACAATGAATCTCCTTTTAGGTTTTGTTTTGCGAAATGAACCAAACAAACAAGTTTTTAGATGAAAGATTTCTTCACCTTTTCCTTAAGCACGTTGGACGTGTTCCTCGGTTTGCTTTGAGAGAAGCGATGGCAAACGCTGAGACCTTGGAAGAGAGGGATAATTACCACAGTGCGCACCGTTCCGTCTCTATACAACTTATCATCAAAAGAATGCAAAGAACAAAGATAAAAGAAGTCGGAGAGCCAGTTGTAGTGTTCATCCGATTGTTTGTTTTCCAGGTCATTCCTGTGTTGACTCACAAGTCTGAGTTACTGCGCCCCAGATAAAAAAAGTAATGGATGTCACTGAGTTTTCTGCAACTACGTGCAACCAAAATAGTTCTTTTTGAAGCATCGCCGACTCCGTTCACTTGATTCGCCATAAACCTTCTCTCTAAAGCCGGTAGCAATTAATGTAGGTGTGATTTTTGACGGTGACTCCATCTTTGATGTCTTCAGTTGTGTCCCTGCGTGTTTTTCTTTCAACTCCGGAATATTCCGAGGCCATGTTTCCATCCGGAATAATATGGAAAAAGGTCACGGAGGCTTTGATCTCCTCTCTCTCATGTGACTACAACACCAAGTTCTGTCTCGGTGGGGAAAAAATAATAAAAAATCATGTGTCCCGCAGGAACTGAACAGCATCAAGCACTTTATTACACTTTTATCATTTTAACAAGATTTTCCGGGTGTCGTTTTTTTTGTTTGGCCTTATTTGACAGTGGGGATAGACAGGGAAATGGGAGAGGAATCAAAGGGAATGACATGCAGCAAAGGTCCCACACAGCCAGAAAGAGACGCTGTGATCACATGGACCACTATAGGATACGGATACGCCTGATTTCAACACTTTCATACTTACGAGTGGGTGTTTTCTAAATCTACCCAATAATTGAGTGGGATTATTAAAGGAAGACGCCATCAACCAGTTCACGTGTCGCGAGTGTCGCTCTCAGAGCATGTGAAGTGTTTTCATGTGAAGTCTGTGAAAGTAAAACCCCTGAAAGTTTTATCAGCGTCATCGGGGCTCGGACACTTCAAAGCTGGGCGCCATGAATTTTGAAACAACAAGGGTCTAAAGTAAGAGATGGCTGTTCGAGTTGCATTATGGGAAATGCAGAACGTAACTTGTTGTCTGAGGTTCTTATTCAAGAGAAAATCTTTCCATGTGAACATATGATTTTAATGGATACAACTTATTTGATTAAAAACATTTATCCTGATTTTCATCACTTATTACTGCTTGAGAAATATTTGATGCTACTGCCTACTAACGTTGTTTTATACTGTTGTAGCTGTAGTTTACATCCATGTTTCTAAAACCCTGCGCACAGCCATGCACATCCTAAAATGAATCATGGCAGCTGTAGTGTTTAGCCATCCAGGCTGTAACCATGCCGATGTGGCCCTCTCGAAGACCCTCGGCGATGTGATGAGGATTGACAATCTGAGAGTGACTCTCAAAGGCTACTTGAGAGACTCGTCGTATTGCGCTCTCGTTATTATCTTTCCGCTTCACTCCTCTCCGAGTGACATCTGAAGCGGCCCTTGTCATCTGTTGCACAACCGTCTCAACAGGCAACGTCGTCTGGTGGTTGTTTGCTCGAGGTGTGTTGTATAAAGTTTGCTCCTCAACAACTTAACCTCTTGTTGCATTTCCCGTAATTCATCTCGAGGGCGTTTTTCTACATTTAAGGAAACTTTCACAGACTTTCAAGACCCGTGATGCGGTGATTCACATTCTGAAAGTGAGGAATAAATAATAATAAATGCCTCACGACGAGCCTTAACAAGTATTTCCATTCGCTGCCTCGTTATTAATCATCCCCTCCGACTCAACCCGTGACTGCGTCGTAAATGGCGAGCATCGTAATCATCAGCCGGAGCTCGCTGGCTGTTCTTGCTGCAGAGAAAATCTGTGTGAAGCCACATGCAATCTAACAACCTCAGCAGAGGTGGCACGGGAGGGAGGACGGCAAGAAGTTCCTTTAAACCAGGCATTACTTTAAGGTATTTAATGTGTGAACCACTAACACGATAGATCATAGTATATAATTGTATTTTTAGATGCAGTAAGTCTGCTGATGTCTTCCGAAATTAAAAAAGGAAAAATATCAATACTGCACTTTGTTCTCCAGTTTGTTCCAGTGCTGCTGAGGAAATGAGAAAAAAGGAAATAATAGATTTTTGTAATGAATATGCATTATTTAAGAAACCGTGAGTTTCTATTGAGTTTGGGAATCAGGGGTTTTAAAAATTTAGGTAATTGTTGAAGAAGTGACCTTTAAATTCACTAAAGTGAATGAGTGATGCAATGGTGATAGTGATGATGTGTATTCTGCTCCCGCTCTGTTTTACTCTGAGTCAACGTGAAGTGTTACAGCAAAAAATCTGACTTGGATGCAGGGAGGTTAAACTGTAGAACTCTGCTATAGATCTATAGATGCTGCACATATCCTGTGAGTAGACAGACGTGTGTGTGTGTGTGTGTGGAATGCATATATCCTCGATGCTGCCTAGATTACGTTGGTACCTGTCAAAGCATAAGTTTTCCACGGCTTTAATGTGAATCAATTCAACACCGCTGGATTTTTTCTTCCCCGTTCATGCCGGATTCTCCCCTCAAACAGCTGCAGCCTGATTGTAATGTGCACGCCGCTGCTGTTGCTGAACAGGGAAAGACAAGCGAGTTTGTAGAATAACCACCTACTGATGGACACGATCATTATGAAAATGAACACTTGTCAAAATCGACTCAGTGCTCTTTGAATGCACAATTTTCCCGTGGCTGCCTGTCTCTCTCTGTCTGTGTGTGTGTCTCCATCACTTATGCACATTTTTAAATGAACAAATCTTTCAAATTTCCCTCAATAGAACAGCTCGGGTTGTTCTTTTTGCACAAAGGCTCCGACGATCGTCACCTATTGACCCGAATCCAAGCTGCTTTAGTGATTTCAGCGCCTCTCGACTCAAAGCTATCTGCCTTTTGTGGAGCAAAAATAATTTCTTTCCACGACAACATGGCTTTATAGGACAATAACTGCAGAACGCTGTCGTGAATGACTCGTTGTTAACTTGCTCAATAAGCAGCGGCGTTTTGCGGCTCTGTAGATCTGTCACAGGATCACGACATTTCGGTGAATAAGCTACTTTCTGTGGGTTTTTGACGATTGTGCTCGGGAGTTTTTCCAAATCGTATCTTTCTGGTAATTCAGGCTGTTGCTGCCAATGGCTCCAAGTCACAAACCTTACCACTTGTTTGTTTTATTCATGCACACATTATGTTCTGTGTTTATCATGGTTGGCACTGGGAATACAAATCCAATTAAAGGTCCAGTTTGAGGAATTTATGTGGATCTTATTCAATTTGTGTTCTTTTATGTGAAACTGAGAATGAACTGTTGAATAAGTTCTTTACAGATTTACAAAAATATTCTTCCTCATACTTGAACCCATTAAGATTGCAAGGCCATTGGTTTGCAGATTATCATAAAAGAACTGATTGTAAAAAATATGGCATTACTGTAATTTATTATAGTTTGTGCCGTGATAAGGTTTTATCTCTGCGTCCTAAGGCACAACATATAACATAATACTGTTTGAGACAAATAGGACGTCAAGTCCACTGTAATACATCGTAGAACCTGATTCTCGTATAGATTGGAATACTGAAGCAGAACTGGTCAAGACAAGCGCGTCACATATCTCAAACGACTCTGACGTTTTAAGATGAATATTTTTTTTTTACTCTCTCTCGCTCCAGCCAGCAGTGAGAGAGGGTCGCCTCTGACCGGCGTGACACCAGGGGGCGTGTGCACGCTGGATCCGCCCAGTGGACCGCTGTCCCCTGACATCATGCAGACTGAAGCTACAGTGAGACACAGAGACAGGTTTCTCCTTCTGAGGGGCTCCGGCATTTCTTCTCTTACCAGCAGAGCCATTTGGGTTAGTGCATAAATCACCTCTAAGTCGCTTTAAGTCCAAATCCTCATGAGCTTTGAATGGTGTCTCGCAGTAGGACTGCAGGATTGCTGAAAATTGAATTTTAGTCCTGCGGATTTACTTATTGTTGGGGGTAATCATTCATGGATTCGGTTTGGTCTCAGTTGCTTTTTTATTTGCAGTAGAGATAGAGGGATTTTATATATGCATGCCATTAGAGGGTTATAATGGGCCACTGAAGGCAGGTTTTGCAAATTGGATGCGACTCGTATTATGCTTCAGAAGCATTTCTATTCATGCAATAAACAGTAAGGAAGATTGTCGGCGCGAGCCATTAGATTTGAATAAATCCGAGGGTCGTTTTGTTTATTCAGTAAATTAAAGAATGAACCGTGAAGAATCAAAAGATATTGACAATAATGTTTTCTGAAATGTGGTGAGATACGACGCTGGGGAACGTCTTTGATGTCACCTGATGATCCATTTGTTGCATTAAATGATCATTTATCATATGATCAAGCGCCTACACAGCAAAGAGCGCACCGCTGGCACGCCGTTCTCTGCACCGCGGCACACTGTCGGAAAACACAAATTGCTATTAGCATAATAATTCAGTGAACTGTCATGGCAGGAGGACGTGGCAGGACGTGTTGGCAGGTCTCTGTTCTGATTGGGTGGCGTGGGCCCATTGGCGAGGCCTTTAAACTGACTGGGGCAGGGGCGGCCATCAATAATTCAAGGGGCGTGCCAGCGCAAAGGTAAACAATGGCTGTAATTAGGGGAGGTCTGCAGTGTGGACAGGGAGATTAATGAAAGGGCAGTCGTTTCCACTGGCGCCCAGAGACAAGAGGTCTTTCACAGTGACGGAGGTGCTGCCAAACAACACACAGCCATACTGAGCATGTGTGTGTGTGTGTGTGTGTCTGTGTGTGTGTGTCCATGTGACTTTTTGCCTGTTTGTGCTGGAGACAAATGGTAGTCAGTAGAGTCCAAACCTCTGCCAAGGCTCAACAGTCCCCCTTATGAAGCCACATTCAAATTCACCGGATCCAGATTTTTATTTAGATCTGCTCCAATTGGCCCAAACTCATGAATATCAGTCCCTCTACCCACTGTTGTTTTTGTTCTTATCAAGATCCATGGATTATTCTGAGAAATCAAGAAAATGTATGTTCTAGAAAGTGGCAAAAATTAAATCCTGATTCCGATCCACACCCAAATTGAATGGCTTCTTTTTTGCATAATCCTGCCAACTAATGGACAAACAAAGCAGACATAAACTATAATGAATACGTTTGTCTCCAAGGCAACATCCATCCATCCAGCTCATCCTCTGAGAGTCGCAGGCAGGGAACACCCTCTACACGTCAATAGCTTTTTTTTTTCCGCAGGGCTGACGTACACAGACAAACACATTCACACCTTTGGGCAATTTGGTATCTCCAATTTACCCACGCTGCGTTTCTTAGGAGTAAAACCTTCAGTAACCAGAGATGATCCCACGCTGACATGAGGAGAACTCGCACAGACGAGCCTCAAGAGCCTCCTTGCTCTGAGGCGTAACCACTTTACCACAGTGTCCTTTAACGAGTACAAAATATTCTTTGTCCAGGAGCTTTATTTTTTTCTTTTACATACAAAGGTGACGTACTCGAGACACTCGGTGGATTCGGCATCAAGGACATTCGCAGCCGAAACACCTCGAACCTTTACCTCGATTAACATCAGGATGAAACAGCACAATGAGGCTGAGAGACTGTTTCACAGCTCAGATGAAAAAGATGTGTTTTCTATTCAGGTTTTTTTTCTCCACATCACGTTCCTCTTCACATGCACGGCTCCAGAGCTCCAATTTATCTTGAAATCACCCTCGGAAAATATTTCATCTAAGTACTACGACTTTGTTCATACCCATATTGTACATTGTTGCAGGTATTTCAAGGGTTTGAAGGTTATAATGTACTTATAACAGAGTATAAAACACATGTAGGTTCTCTGTGATGAAGCTTTTCATTCAGTATATTTAAAAGATTTGCAGGAAAATAACTTTTATAGATTCTTATCTGAGGCATTTGCAACATATTCCAGTTTATTGATTAGTTGATGGTTAAAATATTCTTATTATCTTCAATGTTATTGGTTTTTTTGTTGTTCTTCTCTCTCCTGCAAGTATATTGTATTTTCAGCAACTTATTGTTCATATTTGATGACAAAATAACAGAAAATGTTTTCATATTTCTGTGTAATTCCGATGCCGTGTGTCTAACCATTGTTTACCAGCTGGAGAGCGACAGATTGAACCGAGTAGAGGAGGAACTTTCAGTATATTTGCCTTCGTGAATGTGTAGACCTCAGCATTCAGAACACGGAAAAAAACCTGTTTAATTTAGACAAGAGCTGCTTCTTGTTTGCTTTGCTGATTCAGTGGGAAGGAACGTCCTCCGTTTGACCTTGACTCTTCTCACTAAGACTTTTATCAAACTCCGAACACGGCTGACCGGGCAGGCGCCTCGACCGACTCGGCTCACTTCACCGCAGCAGACGTGTTGTGTATCTTTTGGTAGATTTTCGAAGAGATGGCATTGATGGGTGAGTGTTCAGCAGCAGATGCATTAAAGATGTTTGGTGGGAAAGTACACGGGGAGAATGTGTCAAGTAAATATATCATCAGTCCATCATCTGGCTGCTTATCAGTTTGAGGGCAGGCGTCAATCCCAGCTGACATTGGGCTAGAGGCAGGTCGCCAGATAAACAGCCATTCACATTAATAACTATGGGCTGAACTGTGTGATTTTTTTGGACGGTGGGAGGAAGCTGGAGAATTCAGAGAAAAACAAAAACAATGGAAAAATGCCAAATAAACGATATGGAAAATGCAGGGGTGGGATTCTGCCACATTATTTATTCGTGTGATGTTAGAATTTGAATGTTTATGTGATTTCTGTGAGTCCACACACAAAGAGCCGGCTGCAAATATGCTGCAGACACATCTCAGCCCATTTCACCAAAGCTACGCCCACAAAACACTGGAACGTGCACTGACTGACAACCGCCGGACGCCGACTTCTCCGTGACTCCCTCGCTAACTTATGGCTGTCGTCTCCGGTCATGTGCAAAAAGGCCGGATAGAGACAGGTTTCATTTGGTCCGAATAAAAAACTTACCAACCATACCTGAAAGAATGTTGATTAATTGATTAATTGATTAATTGATTAATTGATTTCTGACTCTCTAACTCCTGACTGTCTTTGTTCCTGCTTACGTTCTGCAGCCAACGACACAGCGAGCTTCAGACGTGATTCATCTTCTTCCCTCCGAAGTAGCAGAGGATGTTTGTGTCCGTTTACGTGGAGCGTTTGTCTTAAAAGCTTCAGTCTTCCCTTTGCAGGAGCATCAATTTTACTGCCGATTGACTTCAATTGTTAATGGTGCACATAACCGTCGCTGTTTAATTTGAAGCTTAATTTGTGTTTTACCCTCAAACGTATATCAACCCCCGTTACGCGAATCATAAAACGCTGTGAGCTGGATTCACTTGACTGCAAATCACGCCATGTTTTTAAGAAGCACTCGGCGTGACACTTCTAACCTGAAATGCTCTCATGTGGCCATCTGTTGCATTAATCTTCAGCATTTTTATTATCCCGCAGGTTTTACAAACAGTTGATTCGGGCAAGTTACTCGAGCAAAGTGGACTCCTCCTCCTCCTCCTCCTCCTCTCCGGCGACATTGAGGAGCTCCTAACTGCCGAATGCGAGCGCACGATCCCGAGGACTGCTCTGGGAGACGGGCAACAAACTTTTAAGAGCATTTGTGAATAAGTACTCTCGGAGTTCATTTGTACTTAACAAGCGACGTGAGTTGTGTTGTTTGCCAGAGCTCAGACAATGAATGTTTCCGGTTAAATCCCCACCTGGGCCTTGGAGCAATAAGACATGCCGGCCTCACCAAAGAATACACACAACAGATTGCTGCCTCTTGAATGTCGTTGACAAAAGACACAAGGCGATCGCACACTGTAGAGCCCACTTGAGCTGACGACTTTGCATCAGCGTGAGCTCTAATTTCTCTTTAATATTCTGGTGTTTACCGATGAAAAACTGCTCACTCTCCATTTTTTATTTTGTATTGTTTAATGTCAAAAAAACATTGTGTGTGTCTGTGTTTGCAGACGGGCACATTTGGATTCTCCTGTGGCTCGGGAGTAATTTATTTTGTGAGGTACGCTGACCTTCACGTCAGAGATTAGAGTCCACGTCCGTGTGGTCCCTGCTGAAGTTTCACCAGAGTCACGCTAATCCCATCACACTCTGCTAACTCACCGAGAGCCATGTGTCTCCCTGTGTGTGTGTGTGTGTGTGCGTGTGTGTGCGTCTGTTTATGTGCCGAGAAAAGTCCAAAGCAGCGATTTAAGCGGGATTTAAAACATCAAATCTTCGCCCAACGCGTCGTGAGCCGCCACCTGTCAATCGCCGCACAAAGGGGGGGGGGGGGACAGAAGGACAAAAAAAGGAAACAGACCTGCGAACAAAGCCAGTGCATGTATATCCCATGATGCCCTGATGTCAGAACTGCCGCTGCTGCATTTCCTCCCCACCCTCCAGCAATCATTCATCATGCCGTCACACACAAAGCGAGGGGGGGGGGGGCATGGCTCAACTATCTCTGCCATGCACCAGCTTCCTGGAACAGGCGGCAGGGGCCACTGCATAATCAGCTGGTTCCTTTTATGCCCAAAAATACCTCATCTGCATTACCTTCATCTCAGCGGATTCATCTTATCTCCGCTGAATTGATTTGCCGTGAATCACCGGGATCGCGGCGCAGATAGAACCGGGTTCATGTTTACACAATAAGCTACGGGACACAATGCCCGGAGTGAAACGTTCAGCGGATTGCGAGAGTAATTCGGGGGGGATTGGTTTTAATGGGCGAAGAACGTGGCCACTGCGAGGCTCATGTTTATAAGATCTCGTTTTTTTGGCATATTTCATAATCAGATATTTAGGTCACCTGCGCCGAGAGGAACTTATTTATGCATCTGGTTACGCCGCTGCTGAATTGTTACGATAAACAGAACCATCGGAATAATACAAAATCCCCTATTGTAATTGTGTGGGAGTGTATATTTTACATTTAAAGAGGGTTTACAAAAGAATAAAACCGACTTCCAAACACAATGAGGGCAGAGCTTGATATATATTTGTGAAACCAGTCCAAGATGGTTTTGGCACGGACGGCGTTTGTTTGTATTGTTAGCAGCCGCGTCGTAATTTCCAGCGACACTGATCTGCCGCCTCGCGAGAAAACGTACATCACTGACACCTCTTTGTATTTTGCTTTTATTTTTTTATTTCCTTAAGCTTTTATTGCTTTACACCTGGAACATATTTTCAGTGCTGGCATCGTGGACGCGCTGCTCTGTGAGATTCATATAAATATTATCCGTCTGTGCCACTTTTTGTTTTTGTTGCCGTGGTATTTTAAGCCACATCCCCGTCTTAAGCTGTTGGTGCTAAAGTGATGTGTCAGGCCTTATTCTCACACCCAGCAGGCTGTTGTTCTTCTTGATGGCTCACCAACAGGCGTATTACCAGCCCCGGTTGTTATTGTCACTGATGTTCAGCCCGGAGACGTCGTCCCTTCCTCTGCTCAAGTGTTATGTGTCATGTAATAAGAGCGTACACCTTTTGTCCAGGGCCGGGTCTGCCGGGACCCTGGAGGTACGGCGAGAGGGACGGGGAGTGATGTGCGATGGAGACGCCACGTCTGGTCCCTGTCCCTGGGAGATGAATGGGCCATGGTCACCCCCCCTACAAACCCCCCCCCCCCACCGATGTCCCCAGACATCCCCAGATGTTCCCGGACCTCATGCGGCCAGAGTGGTTGACAGGCCCGAGAGACGCAGAGTCGCAGCGTGATTAATCACCACACACTGTGCAGACTGCAGTGTGGCTCCTCGCTGGCCCCCTGCTGAAGAACTGGCCACTGCACTGCGAAGCACGCCCACTACCACCGAGGGAAATATGGACTAATGCGGAGATTAGTGGAGTCAGTTTTCTTACAGGAGTAAAAATCTGACTTGTGAAATCACTTTGAGTCAAAAGTGCATTTAGGATATGTCCGAATTTACTTTTGCTTGTTTAACTGCAGGACAAAAGTGACTTTGCCAGTTCCATAGAACACAAGGGTG
Source organism: Hippoglossus stenolepis (assembly GCF_022539355.2). Taxonomy (NCBI): domain Eukaryota; kingdom Metazoa; phylum Chordata; class Actinopteri; order Pleuronectiformes; family Pleuronectidae; genus Hippoglossus; species Hippoglossus stenolepis. The sequence goes on from NC_061500.1 coordinate 3,364,842, forward strand.
GTGCCAAGTCTTTTATTTCATAACGGAGCCTTTTGGGGCAGAACATACAATCCACCATCTTTTATCCCACCTTGCCGAAGTGCCATCTAAATGGCAGATTTGCTTTGTTGTTTTCTGCAGAGGAAACACTCCTCACTGCTGCAGCAGCAGATCATCTCTCTGTGTGTGTGTAACAAGTATCTGTGCATTGTGCACCTCCATATTTCTATCTTGATAATGTGCCCTTAGAATAACACATGGAATCTGTGCTCTATTGATGTTTAGTAGAACAAACGCTTCCCCCTCGATGCACTAACGATGAACCTGACCACACATTTATTTTAAGTCCAGCACATCTGTGGTTTTTCTATTCAAACGATATAACAACTGCTGGAAAGTAAAATGTCAACTGTCTCGGTCTGAAAACAGCAAAGAAAAACTAGTGTCGTGCATTGGAACGTTTAATACCCCACGTCTCATTCACTGAAAAAGATTTTGACATTTTAAGTAGTTATGTAGTAGTTAACATGTATTAGTTAAATAAAAAGGTAATTTAAATGTTGTTGTATCCCTTACATCCTCATTAGCAATCAACATCAATATAATTCAGTGGAAATAAAAAACAGAATCAAATCACCCTGAATTAAGATATGAATACATAAAGGCCGCCCTGAGTTGAACACCGAACACGGTCGGCCCAAACCATTACGGCGGCTAATTGGGCGGCCGAGCTGAAAGACATGTGTCTGACATGAGTCACCCAACATGAAGGAGGCAGATCCCTTTTAACAGTGAATGCAGCAGAGAGAGAATATCTCCCACTCTCTCTGTAATGGACACACAAGGTGAACCAGTGTGTTTTGTAGAGTGCACACAACAACAACAACAGCAGCAGCCGCCGCACACTCTTGGATTGGATGATACAATCTGACGGTGTCACACAGACCTCTGCAGCATGTATTTTATACCCACTTGATGCTGCGTTCCCACACCCCCCTTCAAACAGGCGTGGGTGGCTGAAGCCATCAGTCCATCGCCAGCAGCTCGGGGGTTAGTGAGCAGAGCAGCGTGGACGCTCCAGAACGTGTGAGGACGCACGGACGCTCTCGTATCACTCCCCTTATTGTGTTGGACGCTAATTACAGCTTGTTAAGTTAATGAGTTGCTTCAGACCTTAAGTGCACTCGGCAGAAAGGGTTCACGTTGCACGGACAAAGTATGAATATTTTGGATTTGTAATCGTCTGTAGATGTTTTAATATTTTGTTTAGTAGCGACATACGCTGGGTTTCAGCGTGTAGCACGCGAGCTACATACTTTACTTCTATCCAAAAGTAAACTACAAATGAAAACAGATGACGTGCTCTCAGTCAGCGTCGATGTCTTTAAAGAAAACGAACTCCTGGGAAATAAAAGTAAATTTAATGTGTCATTAAATGTGTTTCCAGGCATTATTTTCAATTTGCATATGGAAAAAAAGCACTTTGGCGGGTGCCGGTGCGAGCAGCTGAGGAGAGAACATAAACGCAGATGACCCGGCAGATTGCCAAGTGCAGTGAACGGACTTTAACAAGAGATATACTGTATATACGAAGGCTTAAGGGCAGGTGGAGCAGGCGGGAGGAAGTAGATGCAGGTATGGAAGACGGGACGGGTTCGGAGAGTCAGGTGACTGATGGGAAAAACAGAGGGAACCAAGTGGTTGGTTGAGGAATGACAGTTCAGGAAAGTTTAATGAGAATTCGAGTGGGTTGAGAAAGTTACCTTAGGACAGAAAAACTAAATTATAAGAATAAGAATACAATTATTATAACATTAATTTGACGAGGAGCAATGAAAACAGATTTGAATCTTGACTAACCTGAAATATTTGAATTCAGTATCTAGCTTCTGCTCCACTGAAGATAAAATAAACATAACTCTCCACAAATTAAATAACCACATATTCTTTTCTTTTTGGTTCTGTTTGAAGATTGACTGGCTCCCTTTGACTTTATCATCTCCTCACACCTTGTACTTCTGCAGTGGCAAACCCACATTTTTAGGACAATTCTTCCGGGGATATTCATTTGAAATGTCCTTCACTTTGCCAGGGGCCAAACTTGTGGAGCAGGAATATTTGAAAATTAAGTTGCTTCGGCGTTAATACCTGCCTTAGTCATTTTCAGTACCATCTGCACCGGCACATACTTTTGAGATCCTCGGGCAGAAGTCTTTGTTCCAGGGGCCCGGCTGAAAACCAAAGGGGACGGGGCTTTGTGCAGTCGGGGCCCCGAGGCTCTGGAAGCACCTGACCAAGGAGATCAGGTGAGATCAGACACTGACGTCTTTTAAATCCCTTCTGAAGACAAACTGCTATAGGACGACCTTCCCTGGTTTTTATCTCAGTTTCAATTTCCCTATTTCTGTTTGCACATGGGTCGAACATATTGGTTATATACAAGTCTGTAATTATTATTGTTATTAATATGTATTTGTTTTAAGATGCTGTAACTAATTTCCATTTCATATAAGTTGGAATGTCAATACTATACTAGAGAATAGAGACTCTTACATGTTCATGTGCAGCTCCTGTCTTCTTTGCATCGAACCGAGCACCATGATTCAGTTTCCCTGTACTTATACGTGGATGTGTATTCTACCTGTACTTCAGTGAGAAAGCTCCAGGGGCCCGTACAGATAATTCACTGCAGGGTTCACTTACATAACAACCATTGTTATCATGCTCTCTGTACATACAGGAATCCCAGGGGGGGGGAAACGGTTGAAAATACCTTCAGCATTGCGAGATGATGGCAAATCATCCGACAGAACAAACACGCCACAGAGAACATGGCTGCACATGCAATCTACAGCCCGGTGATGGCTCATTATCCCTTTATTGGCTTGTGTAAATGACGCCGAGGAGCCGTCGCTGGAACATTTCCATGGCCATTTATTCCGCCTGTTTCGCAAACCAGGATCATTCAAACACAGGACGCTCTAATACGACTCTGTTCCTCTTCACGCCGCAGCCTCGTGGAAGAGGAACCTGGATGATGAATGGAAAACAGAGCGCTTCGCCTCTTTTATTGCACGTATCTTTAATGTTTAGAGCGTTTTTACACCTGGAACAGACGCGGAATGAGACAAGGGAAAGCATCAGCTGTCGCCCCGCAGCTCTATTATTGAAGATGCACGAGCGTGCTCTTTGTTGTTGAGGTTGAGGTCAACCTCCTTAAGTCTTCTTTATTCCTCCTCTCCTCTTCTCCGGCGAGCCTCTGATCTAGTATCAAAGCCGGGGCCCGGAATGAAAGGACAATTGTGCTGGAATCTACAGTGACAGTGGATTTCTGTACGGCTCCTTTCAAGTGTCGCAGATGGAAGGAGAAGAAAAGGTATATGTAGAGCAAGCAAATTTAGCCCGTGTTCAAAAAAAGGACATGTGCTACTTGGCACAAAGCAAACTGCCTCCTGTCTGGATTTTTTTTTTTGGACAGGTGAATCCGCCTCCTGCTCCGGAAGGTCACAGGTCGGTGTGGAAGTGTCGGAGTGGAAGAAAGATGGAGGAGGAGACAAGGACGTTAAAAAGGGAGTCCTGGTGTTTGTTCACATTCAAACAACCCTGGAGCGATGCCAGACCTCAACTCGGGCCCAAATCCAATCTACTCGTTCTCAGATAGTAATGACAGATTGTCTGAAAATACGTTTTTTTTTTGGGGAACGATTTAGGAGGAGAATATCTGCGAGGAAGCCGAGAGCGTCTCCGACATGACGGCAGGATATCCCCCTCCGTCGAATGTCTCAAACCGACCACGGAGACAGATCACTATCATTTCAAAAGCCTCAAAAAGACAGATGCTATCGGCCGTCTGGGCGACATCACTTAAAGAAAATTGATAAACCTTGAGTTGGGGGGGAGAAAGAAAGAAAAGATTCCTCGGGATATCTATCTTTCTATTAGCAGTTTTTTGGGGGTTTTTCCTCGTTTAGATCGAGGGAATCTTCGCCGTCCTTTAACAGTTTACCCACGTGAGAGTCTCACTGTTTTTATTACTTTGACATAGAACAATTAAAGTACGGGATCAGACCTGTGGCCGAGTTTGTGTCTTACGAATTTATTCAGGCTAAAAAAGAGTTTAACTGAAGCCGAGTAAACAAAAGAAAATGTATGAATCCGGCAAAAAATGAGAAACGGACCAATTTGACCCCGGACTCAACTGTCTGAGGCTTTACTTTACGACCCGCAGCATCTTCATCTAACACGTATCCTCCTCATTTCCCTCCATCGACACGTCACCCCCACACGATACCGCAGCATCTTTTCGGGGGGGAGCTTGATCAATTTCACGCTACTCTGCAGAGTTCCCAGCCAGGAAGTGAGTTTGAGAGGCTGTGATAGCATCGGGCCTCCCCTCTCTCGCCCACGCTCGGGTTGTCTAATCGGCCCTCCAGCTGCATCCAGCCAGATGAAGGGAACCCTGTTGACTCCTAATCTGTGTCGCCCATGATCCGTTCCCCACCTCAGCACCACATGCGCTGCTGGGAGCAGGGGGGGGGGAGTATCCGTTTGTTTTCTTCCTGTCATCGTGGAGGTTAATGGAAGCAGAGGCATGAACCGCTTGAGGAAACAGAAGACGGAACGTTTGGTTTCACTTTGTGCGAGCTCTGTTTTCCTCTGTCACCTCCTCCGCCTCCCTGTTCCCCGCGACTATTTTCTTTGTCTTTCTTTGTGCTTCTCCGTCTGACGCCTGAACTTACAGTTTTCATGTCTCTACCTTTTGTGTCTTTCTCAGACTGACAAACGGGAAAAAACAAGGGAAAGACGTAAACAATGCATTTTTGATGGCGCGCGGCAATTTTGCTTTTCTACTAAGTGCACGTTTGACTAACATTAAAAGCTACTTTTCGGCGAATCTGAACTTCTGCGTGTTCCGTGCGTGCGCTTCCGGCTGCGAGCGTGCATGGCGGGGGAGGTGACAGTTATTTAAGCAAATCACACTTTGATAAATATGCCATAATCAGTTCCTCTTGGCTGCGCCGTGTGTTTCACAGCTCCGTAATGAAAGAGCTCAAAAGGTTGAGTTCCAAATTTCCCAGCCTTCTCCGTGGATTAATCACTTAATCATAAATCAGGCATATAAGTGTGTAACATGCTAGACTTTAAAAAACAACTTCTCAACATGCTTCATTTGCTTAATGCTCCTTCATCTGCGCTCAGTTAAGTCGTTGCCTTTTGTGTCCCTGTGTTCATTTCCTCATTATTTGCATTATTCCTACTCCACATCTGCCCACGACATGATTCTAATCTGCAGCGGTGCCACTTCCCACTCTGCAGAACACTTAACATCACCAAAACACTTTCGCATTTCTCAGTGAGTGTATTATTTATTTAATGAGAAAGTGTTGTACTATGACGGGAAAGCACATTAAGCTATTAAAAGTTTGCAGCCGGGACCTTTTGCAGAAGAAGCTCGGGGGTGAAAGAAAAAAGAAGCTTTGTGTGCGTCTGCAGGAACCTGAAGCAGCAAAAAAAAAAATACACTGCAAATGTTAAACCTTAATCAACGGATTTCAACTTCTACCTTCTCATTACAGAGTCGTTACAGAAAACTCACTGACAGCTACGTGGACTTCAAGTTAATCTCAAGACCTGAGCCTCAAGAAGAGTTTCTGGATGGTTAGTTTAGGATCTGGTTAAGTTTTGGTTTCACGTGTAAGTTAGGGATCGCGCCAAATATTTTCTTATGACATACGTGCATCCTGTCGTGATCACCTTCGTGGGCGGCGTCTACAAGACACTGATTGGTTTGTAGACGCGTCTGACGTCAGTGTGAATTGTGTAAATTCAGCTTGTTTATTTGCTAAATTTTGTTTAGAGAAAAACAGTTTCAGTTCAGATTAAAAGAAAATGAATCAACTGGTTCACTTCCTTCATTTTGTTGCCACTGTAATATCATTGTGGTTTATTCTAGTAAAATGTACGTGCTTACTTTCATCGTTTACTTCTCTCTGAACTTCCTGCAATTGGTCTGAAAGTGTGGAGGATTGCAGTGTTTTTACACTGCAAACGAACCAAACCAGGATTCCATTGGATCCAGATCCAGACCACCTCGTTTGCTGGGGCTTAATTTAGGTACGTTGGTCCGATCTGTGGTTTGGACTAAACTGAAAAGTCTAGATGTGTGTTCAAAACAAGGTTGATGTGAAAACACCTCATCAAAGCTTGAGAAATACACCTCCGTTAATGAACGTCTCTATGTGAAACGATGCTCTTACAGATCCATCAGCCTGCACCCAGAGTCAGACTGAAAATTTCCTGCTGACGAATTTACCCACATCTCAGCTCATTAAATCTTCGTCGGAGCTCAGAGCCTCTTCCTCTCCGTCTCTCACAGCTTTCACCTCCTCCACCATCGCTCTCTTTCCCTAAATCCATCCCTCACCTACACCTTCGCACTCTTCCTCTGTGTTCTTCAAGAGGACACTGATGGGACAGTGTACCATTACAAAAAAGGCCAAGAGGATAGAGGGCCTGTAAGTGCATCTTCAAACAAATCTGAAAATAGAAAATGCATGAGAGAGAGGGTGGTGGTGGTGGGGAGGGGGGAGTGGTAGAGCCCATGCAGCTCCATGTGCCATCAGAGGAAGCAGCGCACAGCAGGTCAGTCGGGTCTTTGGATGACGGCACGGCAGCCAGTGGCTCAAAGGCTTTTTCTCCTCATGCAGCGTTTGCAGGCACATTCACTGTTCCTGGAAAAATACACGAGATGAAACAAGCGCAGACAAATTTAGACGCACACAACTCAAATGCCAGATAGGAGACGAGGAAAAGGTGCGTGAGACACTGACTGAATCAGCCTCTGAACGGGTGTATCAGTCTAACCTTTCAGTCTCTGACCTTCATCGAAGCAGTGAGTCTTTGTTAAGCTGCACCAGGTGAGGCGTGTCAAAATTCAGAGCCTCGCAGCAGCTCAGGTTTCACTGAGAGGTGTCACAACGTGTTAATGATTGGATGTTAGAGAACAAAAATAAGTAGAAGCATCATCTCTAAGCCAACTCAATAATAATTCATGAATAATATGAAGACATTGTGACATGGAAGTAGAAAAGTAAATTTAAGAGGGATTACGTGACAGACATGGTGAGTATGAGTGTGAGCCCATCAACCTTTTTGACCAGATTAGGTTTAGTCACGTTGGCTCGACTATATACTTTATATATATTTTACGCTGCATATGATGATGATGATGATGATGATGCTTCATCGTCAGAACGCATCGGAAATTAGTTTTGCTCCATTGACAACATCGCAGGCAACAAAAATCAAGACAGGAAGCAAAAAATACATTCATCAACACATCAAAATCCCAATAAACAATACTGCTCAAGGCCCTTTAACGTACATTTGATCTGGGATTAAGTTCCATATTCAGAGTTTTTCACTCTCGCCTCTTTTAATCGAGGAACCTTGGATGGTAACAATCTATATTCACTGTTCAGGACATGAGTGGGATCAAGAAATAACACTGTTGTCCAATCTTAGTATCTGACTCTGGCAGCCGGATGCATAGATCATGCCTCTAACAGGGTTAAACCTCCCGGCTCGGGTCGGGTTGTGGCCTGAGCTGCACTGTGGTGCTTGTGAATTCACTTTATTGGGATGAATCAACCCCTACAAACATGTTTTTCGTCCATTTGCAGACATGATGCAGAAAATAAACTCAACAGGATCCGTTTCTCAATCGTTTACGAGTTTCTCCAGTTTTATATGTTGTTTTTCTACGAAGAACAAATGCCCCAAACCCAGAGAGCTTTTTAGTTTTTGTTTTAGTTACTATTACTAAATCCTGAAACCACCAAGATGAATGTGGACAAAGTTGTTGTTCAGGACTAGTTTTTAACACTGTGGTTGGACGGGGATGGGGGGGGGGCATTTTGGGCTTTGTGTTGCGTGAGTGTAAACATTCGGGCATTCGGCAAATTAAATGTTTTCACACTACGTCTCTTTTTCGGATGGATTCTGCTTCGGGGGGTAAAAGCACATTGAGATGCATCTAATGAAGTTAGTGTGACTACGAACGCTGTGTAATTATCGAGCTCGTGAATTTCCCTCAGTTACTGTTAAGTGTATTTATCAGCGCACATCTAAAGTTTCTCCACTTCACACGACTCTCACACGCAGAAAAAAAAATCTACAGAACAGAAACAGGTTCGTGCTAAACGTGAGACGATGAAGAAATCGTCAGTTTTGTTTTAACAAGGATGTAAAAGTCGTCGGCACAACCGGCAGCTGCCGCGTGTGCCCACAGTTTTTTAATTAAGACGAGATGGAGAGTGCAGTGATTGTCTTTGTGATACGAGCGTGCAGACACATCGTTTCCTTTCAGAAGCTCCTCAAAGAGTCTGGTAACTCATGACTGGGGGGTTTTCTGTTTTCTGCCGGGGCTCGTTTTCAACTCCTTCCCTCTCCTGCCCTTTCAGACGTACTATAACTGCAGCGGCATCCACTCCTGTAGGCAAACTACAGGGTGACTTTTGAAGTAGGCCACTCTCGGAAAATGGTGTTATTTGGTTTTAATTTGCGGGAGAGTTTAGCCCTCGGGGGGGTTTGTGCTATAAGTAGGAGGAGAAAAAAAAGGGAAGCTCTGAATGTCCCCATGTTCGTTCTATGAAAACACAGAAACATGAGAAAATGAGAAGATGCTCGGGGAGGAGGACAGCCGGCGACAAAATCCATTCTGTTGAAAGAGAGCAGAGCAGGGTATCTGGGCAGGGAATCAATAGGATAAGAGGTTATTAGCTGAGAAATGTCACTTGAAACATCGATCATCATCTCCATCGACTGCAGGGACATGTAGACACACAGGGTCAAAGCAGCTTATCAGTCAGCACTGATGGGAAACTACACAGTGAGGGATGGACGGAGGAGACCAGAGGTTTACGTAAACACGAGAATGTGTCCAGTTTATGTTCATCAAAGCAAATTAAGGGGATTGAAGCAGCATCGATCAATAAAGAGATGGAAGAGGAGGAAGAAGAGGAGGAAGAGGAGGAGGAAGAAGAGGAGGAAGAGTTTTACTTGAACAGAAATAACACAGTGAACAAGTGAAGTTAAATCGGAATTGCTGGTATTACAGCCGCCCAGGTAAATAAGAGTAATTATACACTGAGTACATAAGAGTAATTATACACAGAAGACAAAATGTACAGTAGTTATTCTTATGTACTTTACCACAGGGACAAATGCTTAACCATCTGTCCAATGTCTTAAAAATAGGAATATACTTATGGTTTTATTCATTTGTTTTACAGGACCCAAGCTTCACAGGTTTGCTTTATTATCCAAAAGGGCTTTTAAAACGATGTATAGTTACCGTTCTATTTGTATTTTGTGATTTGTTCCAGTGATAAATAGACTTGATGATTACAAATTGGTGTTTTGACCTTTTATGAGCTTGCATAAGCAGCGGCGTCGGACATGATGATGTGCACCAGCTGTGTGTCCATCAAAGGAACAGGTCCCCACTGTTTTGTCCGGTCCTGGAATCAAACTACCGTCTTCGCCAGATCCCCAATTAGCTACAGTACGTCCTTAGCAGTTTTCTCACATTCCTGCCTCCTCATATGAGCCGAAATCAATAACTCATCCCATAAATTGCACCGACGTGTACAATACAGTCTTGTGTGCGGGGTTTAGCACCATCCCCCGGGTGTTCGGCTCATCCATTAAATTACAAGTAGGGGAAGTGTACGAGGAGAAAACAGGACGGGAGATAAGGAGAACATGATGGGGGGAAAATGTTGCGGGCACATTTCATTTATACGTTACTTAAATGAAAGGGTGCATTAGATAAATTAAAGGAGCATGGGAGATAGTGATAAGAGAGCGACAAGAGGGGAGCGTTTCCTGAGGATCATTACAGAGAAGAGAGAACAGGCGCTCATTAGCGTGAGGCGTGTGAGGGAGAGTCCACAGCCCTGATGAATGTTCCCGAGGATTCACCGAGAGAACAACGGCTTTACAAGCGATGCAAGAAGATAGCCGGAAAACAAAACTTATACTGTAAGACAATTAAAAAAAGTTTGGGCTTTTCCCTTTTTTTATACACTTACAGAAAATACACAGTGGACTAGGAGAGGTCCTTTCTCCAAGGCCCAGTCAATCCATCAGAGGCAGAAGTGTGCCGCGGGACGGGGCAGTGCCAGTCACCTTGGACACGGGGTGTAGGCCAGTTTCACGGCACACTGGACATTAATGCTCCTCCCTCGCTAGAGGTCAACAACTCGGCTCACTCAATCACATGCGCAGGCACGACTGCACACACACACGCACACACACACACAGATACACTCTGCACAGCCGTCATCGCGCTCACCTTTACATTCAGAGGCAGGAGCGAAGGAGCAATATCAAGGGTGGGAATGGGAAAATCACCTCAGCCGGCTGCGGTGAGTTTCTGCATACAGTCCGCAATCTAATCACACGGTGTCGAGCCACGTCTCACTGTAATCTTCACCATGAGCGTTTGTTGCCCCCCATCGCGCCCCCCCCGTGCACTGCAGTGACTTTGCCTTCGCCGTTGCTAAATATTGTGACCCACATTACTGCAGTGTAATCCATTCTTAGATTATGATGTGCAAAGCCAGCCAAGCGGGGCGCTTTAATCAAAGCAAGTGATCCATTTCCTGCACCATCCATCTGATACGCCAGCAAATCACGCTTCATCAATTCCCCCACCCCCAAAAACACACCAAGAAATGGTAAATGTGGTGATGAAAAGAAATAAACCGGGCGTCAAAGCTGTTTTAGGAACAAACTCGGGAGGTTTGGGGTTTACGACTCGGACCGGATGCTAAAGTTCAAGTCTCAGACGTGAACTGTTGCTAAATGCTGAAGTCAAGGTGTGAGTTTGTATTACTCGAGTGTATCAAGATAAATATGAAAAGTCCCTTTGAGAAAAGGCCGAACACACATGATGTCAGACGGGGAGAGCGGAGAGGTTTTCTTCTTGTAGCAGCAGAGATATTTTTCATGCAGCAGGTCTCTGACGCCCACGTTCTTACTCCTACGTGGAGGAGTTTTTGGAAAAAGGGTCAGAAAAGACCAAATCGCAAATACAGAAGTTAAGTTTTAAGGTGAGCGTTTCTCTCCATCCCACGATCAAGGACATCGCTCTGTGTTTGAAAAACGTCACGAGGACATAAGGGCTCAGATGAAGAAACACAGGCGATGTATTGGTTTGAGGTCAAGAGAGGAAATTGCAGCAGAAAGAATTGCGTAACCGCATCAAAATGCTGTTGTCAAAATGTCAGTCCGCTCAGCAGTGAAGACGCAGCTGCCCCGAAACCAACATCGACTCAATGAGAGATATAACAAAAAATCAACCTTTGATTTCGATGTTCGGTAAAATTTCTCGTTAAAAAACAACGAGCTGGAATTGCCCCCCCACCCCGTGTGGTGGTGAGTAACGTGCCCCCGGTGAACTTCAGTTTGGAGATTTGGAGAAGTTGAAGGAATGTGAGGCAAGAGGGTGGTAAGTTTTAAGAAGCATTTCATATCTCATGAGTGTTGAGTCACATCAACAGTAAAAACATGGCTGATGTGTTTCAGCCAATGAGGGTTTAGAACACAGAACGGGCTGTTTTCATACCGAGTGGTCATAGGATCAGGATTTGGTTGTTAAGTCGGTTTCTAGGTCCAAACTCTGATATTTTTTCATGACGCCACGATCCGCCATCATGATCTTTGGTCCATGATCCCAGTCTGCGATCCACCATCATGATCTTTGGTCCATGATCCCAGTCTGCGATCCACCATCGTGATCTTTGGTCCATGATCCCAGTCTGCGATCCGCCATCATGATCTTTGGTCCATGATCCCAGTCTGCGATCCACCATCATGATCTTTGGTCCATGATCCCAGTCTGCGATCCACCATCGTGATCTTTGGTCCATGATCCCAGTCTGCGATCCACCATCGTCATCCAGGATGTGCAATTAAAACTGATGGGGACGTAACTCAAATCCTCAACGTTTCATTAGTGCAGACGAAACCTTTCAGGATTTATTCTGCTCAAAACATTGGAAACTTTAATGAAAGCCATTCACAGCCAGATCTGGATTTTTCCCCTTTCAAAGACATTTCTTTGGGAAAGAGAAGTTACCTCCGACTTTCTCAGATGTCATTAAATTAAATTCAATTTCCATTGGCTTAGCGTTGAAGAGCCTAGGTTGAGGCTTTTGGAAATGAAGGTCGACGACCGACTGAAGGGCCCGAAATGCTGGTAAGCTCGGGGAATCGAGTGCAGAGAGACACCGCCAGCAGCAGCAGCAGCAGCCGGGAGCTGGAAGTAAACAGGCCGAGTCTTTACTGGAGCTTAAGAGGGTCGTACACAGGTAAGCTGTCCAAACAGGGCAGACAGGGGGCAGGCAGGAGTCCAGAAAACAATGAGAGAACAAACTGAGTAAAACAACACAGAGTCAAAAAGGCAAAAAGGGTGCAGAGGGGGGGGTGCGAGGAAAACGCACAAGAGAGAAGTATTTCAAAATAAAACTGGAGAGACGTGATACTCACAGCTCCTCATCCCTGATGGAAATCAGGCCTTTTTGCATCATAATCAAATATCTGCAAACTGATCAGTACATAATTAATCACGATTATAGCATCTCCACGTCTGTTCTCAATTAATTCATAATTATCGACATTGTCGCCCGTGATTCATTAACTCTGTATTGTTCTGGAATTATCTGCGACCGTCTCCGTGAATAGAGGAAGAAGGAAAACACAGGGAGTCAAATTTAAAACAGCACAATAGGAGGAAAAATAAGCCGCAGTGTAGTCTGGTCATGTTTGTAGCGTTCAGTCATCACCGGGAAAATCTGCTGGCTATAAATACACTTTAACACAAACACGCTACCTGCCCCCTTTAGCAAACACACACATGAACACATCAGCAGCTTCTGTCCTTGAACACCCAGTTCCTCGGAGATAAGGCACAGTTGCATCTCTCCGAAGAAAGAAAAAGAAAAGATTAGGAGCCTTGGATACCTGCTACCTCATAAAGTCACATATCTGGAGTTCTCTATAGATTGTAACATGCACAGTATTGAGATAGAGAAATCAACATTTAGAGAATCATTACGGCAAATTGTAATAAATAAATGTAATTAATATATATAATAATCCCTTTTTTGCATCAGGGTCAAACCAAACAAAAGCTCATTGGTTAATCTTCAGTTTATCTCCAATCCCAACCAACCTTATCCTTTAAAATCTACTTAATAATACTTTATCTTTACCCCTTTTGAAAATACTCAAATATAGCTGAGCAGAGCTTCAATCCTTCCCCTGACAAATCCTTCCCCTGGGAAATCTGTGTGAAATGATTTCACAAATAAAACTCCAGAATTCATTGGGTTGTTTCTTGGCCCGTGTCCCATCCGTCCACCAAGTTTTCTTGGAAATCCGTCGACTAGTTTGTTTCCTGCTGACGAACTAAGAAACTGGTACAGAGGTGAAAACACAACCTCATTGGCAGAAGTAACACCGTGTTGTTTACAGTATTGTGAGGTATTTGTACACTTGACCCCGTACGATGAAGGTTATAATATCACTTTTCTACCTCGTAAAGAACAACAACGAAGACTCGAAGGCACTCAGTAGAAAACGCATTCCTCCGCCAAGGCCCGAAAACACAATGACCTGTTGCAATAATGTTAATTTTACAATTTCACAGCTGCTGCTCTTTGCACAAAACACAACTACATACACACAAGTATCACTATTTTCCTGTTTAATCCTTATTTCTGTTTTCCATTTGAGGACGAGCAAAGTAAGACTTTCATTTTACGGTCTGACCATTACCACCAAACTAGTACATGTTTGGTGGTAATGTGTAATGTGTGGACACAGAAACTCTTAGGTGGAGGTTTCTACTCATAAAATACACAATCCTTTCTTTCGTGTAAAGAAACAATGAAGGGTTAGTATTGCTCTTATATTGTAAATATCCTCCACCCTCCATCCAAGGAGCTTTACAGCAGCTGCAGCCTCGGCCTCCTCCTCCTCTTCCTCCTTTATATTTCTTTCCCTTTAGTGAGTAAAGTCTGTCCTTTTCCAATAAAAAGGCACGTATCCATAAGCCTGGTATGGTCTGGATCCAGCAAGGTGCCGTCCACAGACAGATTATATGGTGATAACAGGGTCAGGCTGGATGAGACCAGGGAGGAAAACAATAAAGGGGAAGAAGCCCTGCTATTGATTGGGCTCCTGTTCCATTGAGCTTCTCCAGGGCTTGTTAGTGCTGCATTTATATCACAGATACGCGTCTGTCTCGTTTCTCCTCAAGCACAAATGGGGTCAGATCATCTTCCACTTAGCGATTTCTTTGATTTGCACCTGACTGTGGGAAGATGTGATATTAAAAAGTACGTCAATAGAAGCTGTTGCTCACGAATTCAAAAGCATACATGGAAAATACCCTTTTTATCTCTAATAGACAAATGACTGCATGATGTGCTCGTCAAAAGCTTAATTGATCAATTAGTACATTAAGTCCACAAATAAATAATCATGTTATTTATGAAAGAACATGATCCCCGGTGTGTCACCATCAGTATTTTTAGTTTTGTTTTTGTTCCCCTCTCACAACCTCCTAATATAATATGATTATGCACAGTTAAGTTTAATGAAATGCATTTTGCAAGGAACATAATTCCAACAGGATTGTGTTAAATATTGAATGTGTCTGCAGACTTTTTGCTGTCTGTGTGTTTTATTTGTTTTCCTGGCAATTTAAGCACGATTATAAAATATATATATTTAATTCTGGAAAAGTCTTGCTAGAAGCAGAACAGCAGAGACCTGGACTTTTTCAATTATAAACCAAAACCACTCACTTGACCGCAGCCGCGGTGTTGAAACCCGACTTGAGTTCTGTGTGGCAGCCTTTAAATGTAGCCGGTGCAGGTAGTGACTGACTGACACGTCTCTTCCCCTCCGGGCTCACTAGCCGCATGCGCTCAATGTTGAAACCGCTCAGTACGACAGAACCCCTATAAACCTTTATACTCGCTTTGACTCGGCGGCTGCTCCAGCTCTCATGCATGTACTCGCTGCCCTCGACACTTCCTGAAGAATCCGAATCAGGCCAAACTCCGGCCCAGGAATGCAGAGCAGCGCGGTTCGGAGCTCCGGGGCTCGCCGACTTCATTCATGTACCTCGGTCACAGTGGAGTCGGTGCTTAGCGGCCTGTGGATATTACTCCTGACTCCGCTGCCTGTGGACTTTGAAGTAAGTCACCACTGCAGCTACATGACTTTTACTGCTTCCTGGAGATATTTATTCTAAATTTTGACTTATCAACTTCAGTGTTACCCACAAATCTGCTACACGTATCGTGCAAATAGGAGCAAATTATGCATTCTCATTTAATCCATGTTTACATGCATGTAAATACACACGTATATAGTGCGTTCGTTCAAGTAGAAGCTCGTCTGACTTTTTTTAGGCACAGAATTACTGAAAGGTGCACAGAGAAATCACACCAGATGTTTCACAGCTTCAGGTTTGAGGAGCATTTGGTTTAATTTGCACTCACCCTCCAACATTTCATGTCAGAGTGCCCTGTGCACTAAATGGCACTCAGTCCACTTTTACTAAAACTCAATGCATTTGGAAGTGCAAACTCTGAATATGGGGGGAAAATAATATTCAACATGTCTATTTTGTTCTGTACTATATGTACTTTTACTGCTGGAGTATCCCCCCCCCAAAAAAAAATGTTCATATTGGTTTGAGAGAATAAAAATGTATTTTTGTGTAGTTTTTTTGCAGCCGACTCTGGGGAATCACTGATTTTTTTCAGGTTATGAGATATTTTGTTCAGACGTTTATTGTACTGTTGCATCAGCGCAGTAAAAGACACTCGCTGCAGATGTTTCATATAATAAACACTGACTTTATAAGCTCTCCCAGAAACAGTGGGGATCCCTGCATCTATCTGGAATGGAGTGAGTCTTAAACCACTATTTGTGTGTTGCCTCCACAGAAGGTTTAGATGTTGTAACGATCCACCTCCAGCAGCTGGATTCTAACCTGCTGCTGTCACTGGGCTCGGAGCTCACCAGCCCACCCAGCCGGCAGAAGTGGGGTTCCAGCCGAGATCAAGAGGGGGCGAGCACCCCGGACGCCGGTGGAAGTTCAATCCCAACCTCGCTCACTTTCCGTGCATTGCAACATCACGACACCAGAAACAAATATAGTTCACCGTCGGCAAACTGAACGTCCAGGGCACGGAGACATGACACTTCTTTTATGTGGAAAATCTAGTCTTGATCTTCAAAGGATCCACGTTCCCTTTTGGAGATTAGCTTTTTGTTTTTTGTGTCTTTTAGATTAAATGGAAATTATTTAAATGTGGGGAAATGATGTCGGTTGATGAAGTCTCATGACAACTCCTGCATTCGGATGCATTTTTGTAAGAAAGGTCATTTTCACCACTAAGCCACTCGCTAAGAACTGGGTCTTTGCTTTGATCCCTTTGATTTTCGGCGAACGTCCTTCTCTTATCGACACGGCTGCATAAACCAGTTGTCACTGTGACGCCAATGCTAATTACATCAGCTCGCCTAATTTATTTAATTTAATGACTGGGACACTTTATGGTCAGTTGCAGTTAAATTCTCATCAGAGGTGTTAAACCTGAAAGGAGGAAACACATTTCAAAGTGTCCGTACTGTATTTTTTTAGTAAGATCTTGGATCTGAAGGGATTTGCTGTTCGCTCTGAGGACGACAATCAACGAGGGAAAAAATCAAAATGAGTCTGGGTTACAAAAAAAACCCTTCTTTTTTCTCCAGCTCCCTCAAAGGAGTCACACTGAGCTCCTGTATATCAATGTGGGCTTTTCAGCAATATGGAAAGATAAAAGTCAGCCTCCGAATTTCGCAGGAATTACTGGCCCCAAAAATAAAAGAGCCCTATAATTGCCATGGAAACCAGGAGTGAATTTTATAAAAAAATAATAAGAAGAAAGCTCTTTTTACTTTGCAAGTGCAGCAGCGCTCCACCCTTCTTGTTTGAACCTCACACTCCTCCACTTGTACCTGCAGGTCGCGCAGCAAAATGCTCCTCCACCCACCTGGGATGAGGCGAACGTGAAAAATCGAGCTTCTTTTCCGTGGCTGCAATTCACCTCTCGACTGTTTAAAGAGGAACCAGAACGCCTGGGGAACAGGAAGTGAGTTATTCTGTAAATTGTATACTTTTTTTTTCTTTATCGCCCTGTATGTGCTGCACATTACGCCGTAAACGTCTCCTCCGTTATTTCCCCGTCTCCGTATGGGAAGCCGGAGAAAGTACCGCTCGTGTGTTTAACCCACTGGAGATCTATTTGAGAGAAGTATCTGTCAAGCAATTCGGCGAGAGCGGCGTTTGATGCGTTCAATTTTCCACCGGCATCTCCTGAGTTGGAAGACCCGATTCTTTACCAACAGCTTCTTTATTTATTTTTTGGCAGGCGGGGAAGTCGGGTCAAGGTGTTCCATTAAATGGCAGCAATTTAGAAAAGTGGATTGAGCCTGGCTTTCTGATGGCCCCCGCACGGCAGGAGAGAGCCACGGGGAAAGTGTTTCAGACGGAGACACTTGCTCTGCGGGGGTCACCTTCGCCTCCAACCTCATTCTGAGGAGTGAATGTTGCCAAAAAATAATAAATAAAAAAAATCCTCTCTCTCTCTAGAGGACTAAGTTGCTTCATGCTACAGAGTCAGAATATTATGATGTAGAATAAATCATAAGTGAACCTCTAATTCCAAACGTTCCCTCTATGCAGGTATTACAACCACCTTTAATTCTGTGCATACCCTGGATCAACTATATAAGGAAGACTTTTATTATTTTGATATAGATCGTATACAGTGAAGCGTATATAGAGGGTGTTTATTTCAGAATATCAAACCAGGGGCATCATCGAACTTCAGGTCGCTGCCAAACTTCTTCTGCCGAGACGAGAGAAACTGAAGAGGATTACTGGAGATCAGCTTTTCTCCCCCTTCTCCTCCCAGGTGCCCCTTTTGAAGCCTTTTTTTAAAGAAATTGATTTGTTGTTTTTTTTTCCTGTGCCTTCAGTTTTTACGCATGATTTCCCAAAAATTCACTGAAAGGAAAAGAAAATACCCGGAAAACATGAAAACAAGACGACGGTAAGGATCGACTTTTGACTTAAAGAACTTTGTGTCGCTTTATTTTTGCAGGGAAATCAAGCATCACAGTTCACACATGTGGGAAAAGGACAAAAGAGGCAATCAGTGACTCTTAAGCAGCGTCTGTCTCGTCAGGGGTCAGAGTTCAGTAAAGAGCTGGACCTGGCTGGACCTGCGCTCCCAAGACAGTTTCCCAGTGAAATATAATTAGAGCTCTCGGTGTCGTCCAGTCTTGACCTTTGAGAGCTCGTGAGGACAAAGCCAGTGATTGTTTTATACAGAAAACACAGACAGACGCTGAAAATGAAAAGAGAAAATAAGGTGTTTGGGGAAAAATGCCTCAACCCGACTGTTTACCGCTGCGATCTTAAGAGGCCAGACCTCAGTCATCCATCAAAGCGAAATCCGTGAGAAGTTAAGGCTTTTAATGAATTTCGTACAGTTGGAATCCGACGCTTTGTCCAATTAATTGAGAGCCGTCAAAAGAGACTCAATTAATCAGCGCCGTTCTGCACCGCTGCGAGAGTGAATAGAAACCTAATTGTATAAGTGGGATTATGGAAGTCGAGGTAATATTAAAATCAATAACAGAGACGAGGGGGGAAAACACCAACAAAGCAAAAACACTCTGATGTCCAGCTTCTACGGACTCCGAAGGAAATCCATTCAGGGACCTTGGGACCGGCGATAATTCAAAACCGAGGGGGGGGGGGATTATTTCCTGCGTGTTGTTCTGGTTGAGATGTACAGTCCAGGGGCCACGCATGGGTCAACGTTGCTTTTTTAACTGCCATCTTGGGAGAGTGGGGGGGGCTGAGGCCAGAGCAGAGCATACAGGGCAGTCCCCCTTCACGGAGGTTGGTGCCATTTACTGATAGCAGCTGCCAGTTTGAGGATGCAGGGGAAGAAAATACGCCTCCGACCACGAGAAAATGGTATATGCGGCGCTGGCCTCATCTCGCGCTCAAAGCGCCCGGGATAAACGAGTGCGGCATAATCACAGATTGGCCCCCTGAGTAATATCTCCATCGCCGGCCCGGGCAGGGGATGAAGTTGGGCAGTTTATTGCGAGACCTTATAATTGCGCTCTCTGACGGCAGCATTTGTAGTTAATCACGCGGCAGAGTTAATGCAGAGGTGTGCGGTTTATGATAAATCGGATAACCATACGACCCGCATTGCATAAATGCAGTTAAAGTATGTATAGGGGGCCCCCGCGGATATAAATGATGGCTCGGTAAATTAGGAGAGGTGCCGTGTCACGCTGAGGGGTTGCAGGCCGTACAGCGGCAGTGAATCCTCCCTCACGCCGGAGACACACCTGCAATCCATCTGATTTAACAGAGGCTGACGGAGCGAGAGGAGACGAGCGTGAGGCCCGGGCGGGGACCTGGAAAACAGGGGGGAGCTGGTAGGAAGGGAGCAAAGGGAGGGGGGAGGGAGGTGTCAGATAGGCGGAGAGATAAAGGGAGATTGAGTGAAAGAGGGTCCTCTTGGAAGATGGCCGACAGCTTTCTTGTACGGGAGAGAGGAAGTCAGTGGAGCAAAGGAGCCGTGGAGCCCTCCTCTGCTCCGAGCTGACACCTCTCCTCACCGAACGGTCATCCTCCTCTTCCACAGTCTGCCGGCTAACCGGCTGTCAGTCACAGACGTCTTCTTCAACAGCCACTCGCTTCACTTTGAGAACCAGCATGGCAAACAAGTAATTCAAATCTAAACAAAACCTCTTTCTTTCACTTTTTGACTCCAAATCATCTTCTGTAACTCGCTGCACTTAAAGCGGTTCAAAGAGTCGCTTCCAGCTAAGAAACACCATCATATTCTTCTGATCCTGTTCATTTTCCAACTGATTATAAAATTTGACTCATTACTATCAAAGCTCGGAGGTCCCTCTGCTCCAGATTATGCATATTTGACCTTTTTACTATCTTGTGTGTTTTTCGCCCTCGCTCCCTGAGATACTTCTGAGATATCTCTCCTGTCGCTGTTCCAAGATCTGGACACAAAGGTTAAGAGAGACGCTGCTGGTTGGGCTCCGGAACCGTGGGATGATTTGCCTCAGGATATCAGATTTTTTATTTTTTAAATCTCATGGTGATGAAGGCTGGTACGTTCCTGTGGGTCTCATCCAGGGGTCGTGAATAGATAGAACAGAAAAATGCATTCTGGGCCAGTTTACACGCAGTGATTCTTAATTTAGCTTCAAACTTGAAATAAGACCAATAGAGTGCAAGTGAGTCATGCAAGAGGTTCATTGTACAGTGCACATTGTGCGTCATAAAGGGAACGAATGCATGTGACGAGTATGTGATGAAGTAATGAGAGGACGTGTCAGTTCCATCAGCCTCGGAGCTTTTACTTGCAGCTCTTAGATCATCTATTCAGGACATCTGTCATACAGCTGCACCGTACTGGGCCATATATGACACATATGGGCTTGACGTGAAGTGATGATGGTTAAATGTCGTGTAATTGAAGTGAAGTGCTTCACATTTCTGGAAGAAGAAGTGATGTGATAATTATCCTGGATGTAGATGCAAAGGAAAGATGTCACAGAACTGGACAAAGCTTTTTTTAAAAACGTCAAAATGATGATTACTATCGATGAATCACCCGATCTACACTGATGTTTTAATATCGCTTAGTATGAATGTGAGCTGCTTTGTCCTTTTTTATACAGAGAATCTTTTAAAAATGTCTTATTTGTTTCCAGTTAAAAAACACATATATGTCTTGTCATGTCGATTCCTCGAGTCGATACTTAGAGGAGCTCAGTTTCTGTCTCTTCCACAAAGAGCTGTAAACATGAAGACCTACAGACTGACACGACACTGACGTGTTCCTGCATCGTAACATGGACCAACGAGGGCAAATCAGATTCCTCTCATGGGACGTTTCTAATGTTCTTTAATGTCCGGAAAGCTTCTAGAAGAAATGACATTTGCATGACGAGGATTATCGGAAAGTAAAAGCTACTGATGGATCAGTGGAGACAGGATTCGGACAAAAGGCATCACAACAATAATCGTGTTGACTCTGGCTCCAGATTAAGTCAGAAGTTTTTCTCCATTCATTTTCTCTGCACTTGATTCAAAAAGGTTAGTGAACACAACAGCAGAATTGACAAAACACGGATATCAAACACACGCTCGTCTACAAAACCAATCAGTGACGAGTACGGGTGATGACGACAAATTGTGTAGGTCACAAACTTGTCTTTCGTCCCTAAATCGCACTGTGTTACCAGAACTAACCCGATGTTCGACTTTCAGGTGTGAAAACGCCTTCAGTCGATCTTCTGAGTCTCATTTCGAGATAATAACCTTGATCTTGCATTTTTAATTGCATCAAACGATATTTTAACTCAGCATTCAACCCCCTTTTTGCTGAGACAATTAGTCATCGTGTTGTCCACAGCACGGAGCCAGACTCGCCCACCAGCCCGGGAAAGTCCACATGCTGGATCGACCACGAGCAATCTGTTCGCTCGCTGACGGACGCCTGTCCTTGCAGTTGCGTCACCTTGGTATCTGACATGAAATCTGTGAAATCTGGCAGTCTGGATTATGGTTACACAACAGCCCACAGGGCATTTTTAATGACAGCCTGGTTGGTCCCTATTAAATTACACAACTGAAAACATTGTGGGTTGCAATTCAGTCAAGCTTTCTTTTTTTACGAATTTCAGATTTTAATCTTTATTCAGCAGGACAACAAAGCCATGTGATGGATCAACCGCTCACAACCAGCAACATTAGAGGTTTTTAAAGAGATCATTTCCTGTATAATAGGCTTAATGGGCTCCGGTAATATAAAAGTATTTATCGGTGCCACATAACTCAAACCATTCAATAAAAGTTTCAGGCCATCAAGGTCGTTAAATCCTGTGCAGCAAAATACAAATATTTAAATAGTGATTTCCTTCATTCCAAGCAGGTGTCAGTGTCTTTTCATTTTACTTTGTGTTAAAAAAATCAATTTGCAGAGTTTAGAAACCCGCTCGAGATTCATCACACTTAACATTCGGCTCACGTTAATTTCATTTTCTTTGTCCAAGTGAAAACTGGCTCGGACGGTGGCACCGTCTGTGGCCTGCATGTGGTGAGGTCAGAGCTGAACAGCCACAGATTGGGTTTTCAGGGAAATGCAAAAAAAAAACATTATACAGGAGAGTTCATGTTAAAATACACAAGTTGTGTATAGATTTGTTATTTTGTTGGTGGATATCTCAGCCGTCACAGACAGCGTTCATTCCTTTAACATGCCTGGTGGTAGACAGACAGAAGTACACGTCTGTTCACGCCTGACATTAGCATCCGTGTGCGTGATCGGATCTCACTTCCCAGCGCTATATTCAGATGCACACATGCGTCATGTTTGCTAGGACCATAGGCTGTGTTGTTTTTAGTTAGACTATGACAGACGGGTGGGTTGTTGCTCTGTGTGTGTGTGTGTGTTTGTGTGACAGAGAGGGAACATGGCAAAGAGAGGCTGACTAGAGCTTTGCATTGAATTTGACTTATTTTAAATAGTCAGTGTTGATAATATGAAAAAATTGTGAAACCCTAAAAACATTTTCGGTTCATAAAGCCGAGCAGAAGACGTCAGGAGGGTGATGATATTTGATGAGACAACACACAACAAGCCGTGGTGTCTGTGATGCAGTGAATATGATTCAACTTTGGAAATTGAAGCAATTTTGGGAATATCCCCCCCCCCGTCCAACAGATATTTGTTGTTGTTGTTGTTTCCTATGACACGTTTTTCTGCAGCACATAGGATAATGTCCTATATGAACATAATTCTTCCTACATTGCTGGAGGATTGACCTTTCCCATCATTTTTACGTGCAGGTATTTGCATAAAAAACACACAATTGTTCCGTCTGTGGTTTGACTCACATGCTCCCAGTTCCTGAGAAGATACAGGTCGATATTGTTCTGGAATAAGCAAATATGTTGTCATTTTACTGATATTGTCAGAATCAATATATCTGCGACTTATCATTATGTTAATAGATCGACATAAACTGGTCGCAATTAAACCTCCTACAGAACATATTGCTGTGTAGCTTCACATATGTTATGTAAAACTGAACCATATAACTCAAGAGAAAATCAAGCCCAAACCACCTGGGAGGGTTAAAAAAAGATTTTGCTTTCATGAACCAATTTCAATGCAAATGGCAAAAAAAAACAAAACTGTATTGAGTTGAGTTTCATCTCATTTGTTTGCAGGTACATGTACGGATTTACATGTATTTATAAAACTACGCCCGTTTGCTTTGTGGCCAAACGTGCATTTGCATACATTTTGTAGAGATTATACAGCTAATACTTGTAAAAAAACTCATCGGTGACACGGTTCATTTTCATCGGGACCGTTCACAGAGGTGTAAACTCAAATCTGCGGTGACGGGGAGGAATCATTGCTGTTATCGTGTCCAGCCCCTCGCTCGTGTGAACCAAATTTGCGGCTTGCAATATGTATTTGTGAAAATGTCTTTGTGTCTTCGCGTGAATGCAAAAGCTGTTTTGGCTTGTCAACCTACACCTTTCCCTCTCCCTGTCATTTCTTCAGGCGTGCAGGCGCTGGAGCGTGAAGGCGAGGCACCGCTTCCCTCCTCGTTGTGGATGCCAGTCGTCTCCCGCGGTGTCCTGCAGGCGCAGCAGCAGCAGCCGACAGATGCCAAGGAGAGGGGGCAGAGGAAGACATCGAACTTATAGCAACAACAGTGGCAACAAATTTGAGGATTCAGGCGCACGTCGGCCCATCGGAATCACTCCATCACTTACTTTAACAGCGTTATGGGGGGTGCTGTATGTTCCTGTCTGCATGAGCGGGCAAGAAAGAGACGGAGAGAAAACATCAGTGACAAAGAGAAACAGAGGGGGAGGCAGGAGTTAGTGCCAGTACCCACAGAGGGACAAGGAATCCAGTATTCTCCGTCTTATTTTTTATCGTACTACTTCCCCCTTGGAGGGATGGAATAACTAATAAATTTAGGCATGAATCTCAGGGCTGATCTATTTGGCGTGATGAGCCAGAAAAAAAGAGAATCACAGCTGCAGTATGCACTTTGATAAGGAATCCAAAAGGAATAATGAAGTGCCAGAAATCACCCCGCAGCATGTTGGAGACTTGCATGTTGCAGGAGGCAGGGCTGGCTCCATTTAACAGGACAATAAAACATGTATCATTTCTTTTTCATGACGCTGTAATTCATAGTTGATATTTCTATGAAAAATACATTAAAACGAACCCATTTGTGGTAGAGTGAGGCTGCATGTCTGTGCAGGGGGGGGGAGAGAAAGTGGAAAGCAATTTATTCCCCTCTTCTTCCAGGGGGCTCCTTCATCTTTATGCACATAAAGATGAAGGAGCCCGATTCCCTCCAAGCTGAGTCAGGATGCAGTCTGACCCCGTCCCGACATCAAAAGCGTTTCTGGTTGTCAGGTGAATTCAAAGATTTGGACAATGGCACTTTAATACGCACAGAGCCGAAGTGAGTTTAATCTACAGACGCTGTATATGTGCCGAACGGGGAGCGCCTTGAAAACACAGCATAAAGAAGACGAGAGTCAAACATGATTACGCTTCCATCTTTTCTTTACCTCTCCCCTCTTGTGTCTTTTCTCTTTTTTTGCCACCTGCTGTAGAAGTTGGAGATTAAGGCGCCTCCCTGTCCGCCAACAACAGCCAGAGGCCAATCAGATGCAGGCGTTATTTGGACAGGATATGCTTTTACTCAACCCCTCCTCGCCGACATTATCTCAAGACTGCACAGACCCAGACGAAGATAATGGCGCAAGCAGGGGATTATGTTTATTTCCACAGTGCCAGATATCCAAGAGATATTTCCCAGTAGATCGTCCACACGTCCGTCTGCTCCTCTCCCAGCTCTCGGTGGGATCGGCCTAACATGCCAAAGCAACGTTTTCTGCAGCGTCTCTGTTTTTTCTCGTATTCAGGCTCTCACTTCTCACTCCAAAACAAACCTGAGAGCTGAGCAGTGCAGAAGGAGCCGGGGACTTTACCTGGCATAAGACTTTAATCACTACAAAACAGAAACGGTCTGATTCAATCAGTCCAGCAGAGGAGAGGCCGCACCATAAAATGCAAGATAGAGGCAACGTTGAATCTTGGTAGAGAGGCTAAATCTTAAACTTAGACAGGATTTAATCGAGGTTTCATTTAAATCTAAATAACATACACCTATATTTAAACCCTAACTGAGGTTGTAAATCTCCCAGTGGCACCTGCACCTGACTCTGCAAAGATAACAGCGTTGTTTAAAGCTGCAAAGGAAGTTAAACACTGGAGTTGGAGGATATTTCCTCTAAAACGGGAATTTGTGAAAACATAGTAGTCTGTGTTTCAGCCTAAATCCACTCTGTGCTACGTCTATTATTATAAAATGTCCTCTCTGTAATTGTGAATTTAACATTTGATCTTGAATTGATTCAATTAAACTTGATTCTGGCGCAAAAGCACGACATGCAGTTTTTTCAAAGCACGATCATCCAACATTATCTACAAAGCTGTAAAAAAATACTACATGACTTTATCTCTGATTGTCTGATTATTGCCCCGGTGGCAGACACCTGCATAGTGTAATTGAAATGGAAATCCATCATGCCCCCCTTGCTGTTCAAACCCACTCATACATGTGGTTTTCACACTGAGTCACATCAGGTGTGACTTTGAAATAGTTTTTTGTGATTTTAGTTTTTTACTCTGTGGCTCGCATTTCAATATTCGTCATTTTCCACCTTCTGCAAACTGTCTTCAATGCTCATCTGACAGATGGGAGACGCTGATATGTTTTTAGATTCATGAGGCTGCTGTTTAATTGCTTTGACAAATTCACGTCATTCATATGTTTTGAATATGCGATGGTTAGAAACATTGCTGGGGAGAGGGATGTGTGGAACGTCCTAGTTAGTGAGCTGCCCCCCCGTGGATGGATGGTTACATAACAGATATATATTCTGATACATCAAATTCTCAAGCAGCGTTGACATTGTGGCTGAAAAAACCTTATTTTTTAATATTAAAATTCCACTTGTTCACATTCAAAATGCATCTGAGCAGACAAACGATTGCAAAAGGCACATTTGCTGTTTTAAGCTTCTGTGTGTGTGTGTGTGTGTGGGGGGGGGTTAAATATCACAGACATTACAAACGTTTTAAGAAGATTTAACGGATTGTTTGTTTGGACGTCACACTGGACATTAAATCATGGGCTGGTTTGCTTTCAGCCTTTAGTCCTTAGATGACCTTATTGTTTTTTTTTACTACTGAATGTGTGTGTTGGCCGGAGCACAAGTCATTCTGTGTGTGTGTGTGTGTGTGTGTGTGTGTGTGTGTGTGTGTGTGTTTTACCTTCGTGTGCTTGTACAAATATGTGTTTATCATTCTTTCCTGAATTTTGCTCACAGAATTGTTCCCCGTGTGATTAATATTAATATTGACATTGGTGATAAAAGGATTGTCTTTCCAAGTAATTTCCATCTGCCCTTCGGCCGGTGAGGCAGAAAGCAGCCAACACGCCGGCTAATCCCCCCCCCCGCCCGATCTCACCGTAGAGTCCTGCTTGTTCAGGTGATGGCATTATTTAGGCCAGCTGACATGGCTTAAACAGCGTGCTTCCAAACAGTACATAATAACCAGGTCATTCCAAGGTGAGCGTCCCGGCCGTGGACGGTGGGAATTGTTGGGAAAGGGGAGGATGCCACCGACCTCTGTGGCCCCAGGATTTCGTCCGTTTGCTCCGGAGCAGCTGGGGGCGTGCTCCTGTTCTCGGCTCAGCCGTGGGTTCAATTCCAGTCATTTATTCATGCAGCACTTCATCAGGAATGACTCCACCGACGACGCCCGCTACTCGGAATGGGCTGATCAATAATCAATCAGAAATTTTGAAATCAGGCGAGACACACGTGGGGAGACACGTGGAGAGACTCTGCCCGGCAGCATCAGTGAGAGGAGGGAAATAAATTGGAAGGGACCTTGGTTTAGCTGAGGTCATCTCTCATCCTGTCAAGTCCCTGGGCTGTAAGTCAGTGTATCGTCCTGGTTAACGGGCGTAACTGGACGCCATGTTTATGGCGAACAAGTTCAAATGGTTTCCTGTTGTCTTTAGGTGAAGGTTAAATCAGAAAGAAAATGGTGAAAGGTCTCATTTGGAGTTTCTGAATGCTGTAATGCTGCAGCAAGGAAAGACAGAAGAAGTAAACATGGAGGTAAACAATGCAGGATTTAAAAAATAACTAAATAAATCTTTGAATATTGACTTTGCAAATATTTTGTGAGGAAGGAAATGCACTCAGCACATTTAAAGCTGCCATAATCAATTATTTTGACAATAGCAAAGACAATCCAAGGACAATGTGAAAATGGAAAAGTCGCTTTGAAACTTCACCTCAGTCTTTACTTAGTTTCACCCTCATCACGTCATCGTTTCTCTTTCTGATGCAGCAAACATCTGTTTCCAGAAACAACAAAAAAAGCTTTACAAATAAATACATAAATAAATAAATACATTTTTGCAAAGTAAACATGGCGCCCGACATGCCCAGCGCCGAACAGCAGAGAGACTGAATCAGCAACGAGCTCAGGGACAAAGTGAAGCATTTAACTGCTGAAGAGCCACGTGTTCCAAAAACTGAGTTTCCTGTTTCCTCCTCAGGTGAGCTGAGTTTGGCTGATTGGGAGGAACATGAATAAGTCCAAGGTTCTGGACCCGCTCACTGTGTTTTCCAGACAGTGAATATAAATGTGAATATGACACCTGTGTCCTACAGCTTGTATTTATGTCTCACTGTTATTCAGAAGTAGTTTGTTTGGACATCGAGCTTGTGTATTATTTATCTGCAGAGACGTAGTCAGAGAGGGGCAGTGAAGACACTTCCATAGACACAATAAAGAGGACAAGCTGTGCAGATGGACGGTTGGATAAGCAGGGAGACCGTTAAACACTCCGAGACACAGTCTGACAATGAGCTGGTGGTAATGGCTGCTTTCAACTACCGGCTGGAACAACGAGAGAGCCGTGAACAGGTGTGTGAGTGGGCAGGGAGGCTCCGGAGATAGATGGTGGACGAGGAGCAGGTGGAGCTGGCAGCCACACGACCGGGACGGGGAGGGAAGTCTGGGCGGATGGAGAGTGGCAGGAGACGGAGACAGGAATAGTAACAGTGAGGATGATACTGTGGATGCACAGGAAGGGAGTGGAGAAGCCCCTCGCTATGTGGGTCAGGAGGTTAAAGACGGGGGATGTTGGGCTCATGTTCGTCCAATGTACAGAAGCACAAGTCAAAATCAAAGATAACTGTTACATCTGCAAATAGGAAATTGCCGCATGCGCTTAAAAAGTGATGCTTTATCAATATCATGCTCATCCTTTGTCGTTTCCCACCTTCTCATCCTCAGATATCAGACGCATGGAAGCTAAATAGCACCAAACGTCTTTAAATGTCCTCCCTCATTGGACGGATGAGATGCTTGTACAGTAGTGAGGCTGTGTTGTAATTGCTTTTTGCAAGATGTTCGTATATTCTTTAAATCACTGACTTGAATACATTACAGCTCCCCCTGGGGGCCAGGAGGGGCTGGAAAGTGTTGCTGGGGGAGGGGAGACCTGTTCAGCCTGCAGACACTGTGACCTGACCTCGGAGAAGTGGAAGTAGATGGATGGATGGGTTAAATTAGTTACATTATGTCAGAGCTTGTTAAGAAAAAAATGTTTTCTGCAGAGACGACAGATTTATTTCTCTGCAAATAAGAAATTGGATCACGTTTGATATGAAACAACGGCAAATTAGCCTGAACAGGGATAAAAAAAACATGATGCAGCAGTGAGATGTGACTTCCAGAACAACGATGCACCTGAAGGAAAAACATAGCATCTGAAGAAAGTAGAGACACACACACACACACACACACACACACACACACACACACACACACACACACACACACACACACACACACACACACACACACACACACACACACACGGCCGTGTAGAGTAAATATGCAGAAGCAGCAAATACGATGCTCCTCTGTTGTTTTCCTGTTTCCCAGTCCACTGTTCTAACCTCACTCTAGTTCTAGTTATTTTGGAGAGAGTAATATTTTTTTTTGTCGTTAATTTCTCTCCTCTCTCGTTTATTTCCTGCCTCTGAATATTTCAACATGGCCGCCGCGCTCTGCCGACTGCTCAGATTATTGCTATCCATCATTTGTTTATATTCTCATTTGGAGAGGAAAAAGTGGAGGCTGCTTCCATTATTGCAAATATAATTTCCTGCAAAGGTTACACAAGGCCAGAGCCAGCTTTGACGCCGCTCTCCCTCTTCCTCCCTCGCAAACCGTGCACAGCGAGCCCTCGTCTTCGTGGCGTGATGTCAGCGGTCACGTGACTCTGGCTGAAAGTCGTCCTCCTTTCACCGCTCTGTCGTGTCAGCGTGACAGAGCGGCCTCGCCACCGAACAATGAGCAGAGGCCGCCGCTGCACACGCCGAGGCTCCTGTTGAGATGTGAGCGTTTCCACAGAAAGCATCGCTCCTCCGAGCGCCAACTGTGATCAGTCTTTGCTTCAGAGCTCAAAGAGTGAGGCAGTCAGGAAGCAAAATTAAAAAAAAAAAACACACACAAATGAAAATACTCCCTTTTGAAATTGCAGCGTACATAAATAGATTAATCCCAATCCATGTTTTGCCAGTTAGAGGCGTTCTTGCAATTACTTTAGAAAAAAAAAAACGGTGACAAAACTGGAACCTCGGAGGACAAACACAAAATGCTGCTTATTTTAGACGATATATTTATATCCGACTTCAAAAGCCAAATAATCATTGAGTAATATTTTGGGGGCGACTGTTGCTTTTCCAGGTGATGATTTTTTTTGTTATTGCGTTTGTGTTGTATAGTGTATTTTGTCTCTTTAGCCGCTCTCCTGTGGGCACTGCCTTCCCGGGGAATGTGTGTTTTCTCCTGTGTGTATTTGTGCCAGAGCCACGAGGCGGACGTTCTGTAATGACACAGAAGACACAACGAAAACATCGGTTTGCTTCGGTGCTTCTGTCCCGGTGAATAAAATGATATTCATGTCCCTTTTTTTTACAAAGAAACACAAAGTATATTTTGTATTAGACAGACACGGTCACTCAGTTCTCACTTTTCCCCCAAACTCTTCAAACTCATGTCTATATTTTGTGTGCAGCTCCTCTGCTCTTTTCCATCACTGCCATCTCTTATCAAAAACCAAAGGTCTAATGACTAAACTTTAAGGCCTTCGGTCTCACGTAATTATTTGAGTGGATTTATTGCGAGTAGTTCATAATTATATAAGAGTCTTTTATGGCCAGTGTACATGAGTAAATTCTCCCTGATATACCGTGATAGGGGGGAGATATGGATTGTCCTCAGCAAGCTACTGAATGAATCATACGTTAAGGCAAAGATATTCAACTGGCGCTTTGCAGAGTCTCCGAAGAGTATATCTGTCCTCATTATTCTGATATGATATTGCCCTAAGACAGATCAGACAGCAGATGCTAACTACTCCGCTAAGCTTGAATAACCCCTAAAATCTTTGCCCAGCCTTATTTCTCATGGCTTCGCTGATAATGTTTTTGCAGATATGTGCATGACGGTCTAAGTATAGAAAGTCCTCTCGGTTTGGCTGGACGCCTGGAGGATCAACATTATCATTGTGGGCCAGCGAGGAGCTGCCCCGCAGCCCCCGGCTCCCAGAGGCTGCTTAATGAGAGGACGGAGAAAGGGGGAAGAGGAATTGAAGCACCTGGAAGCCTGTTTTCCCCGAGTAGCCTATAGCAGAGACGCCCGCGGTGAACGTGTTGACGTGGCCACGGGGCCTCTGCAGACAATGTCACGACCCGGCTCCGGCTCCCGGCAGGCCGGCAACATCGTTTATCCAACACGTTAGCCCCGTAGCTGCGGTTAGGCTGACTTAACACAAGATGACTCCGCAGCTAAGGCAGACTACCCGAGGATACGTGGCTCATCTGAGAGGACACTGGCCTCTTAGCGTCACATTTATTGTGTTGTTAACATGACAAGACACATGGCCACCTCTGGAATACAGCATGACAGGTGTATGATCTTATTGCTCAGTATCAGGGCTGCGCACAGCATCATAATTCTGCAGCGGTTTTCCTCGGGCTCTCATGTTGGTGAAATACTCTCCGCTCTGAGAGGCCAGGGGCCGGTGTTTGTCTTCGGATTACTGCAACGTACATATGTGGTGTTTAGGCTCCGTCGTGGTGCACAGCAGCTGCATGTCAGACAAGTCGCAGATGGCGACGCAAAGAAACGTTTGGGTCGTGATGAAAGGGAAATGGCCTGGAAGTCGTCAGATGCAGCATAATTTGGTGAAAACAACAGATAAATGTATAAATAAAAAATGTTCAAATGTATTTTTATGTGCCGTCTGTAGCAATAGTCTGTCACTGTCATTTTTTATCTGACATTTCCTGTTTAATGGTATCACGTCGCAGAAATAAATAGAAATGTTTGGGTTGAGGTTAAAATGCAACAAGGGACAAAACCATCATTCACTGGTCAGGATCAGAATAAGTAAATAATAAGGTCACTTTCCTGCCTGTTAAATAAAACTGAGACATGTAAATATGACAATTTATAATAAACAATAATGAAGTATAAATAAATCAACACAATTAGTAAGAGAAGTGTTTAGGAGAAGTATGATTCAAATAGATTGAGACCATCAAAGTGAAAGACAAAGTAATAATAGAAATAACACGTGAATTTTTAAATGGTACAAAAAGAAGTGCTTTCTTTTCGGGGTGAGTTAATTCCCTGATGACTCCGCCCCTGAGAAGTTGGAGTCAATCTCGGGCTTTGACACTAAAAGCATAAGCTGAAGATAAGTCCACATTTTTTCATGTTTCTTTAAAAACAATTTTCACACACATTCCACCGACTTTCTATTTCTTTCTTTTTTTTAAATGCCCCACAGGACACATATTGCACATATGGTTCAGAACTAAAAAGGGAAATGAATCAAAAGGAATTTAGATCTGACCCGACTTCCACTCACACAATTTTGCAAATTCAATGAAATGAATAACTGAGTAGAATCTCCAGCCGTTCGGTTTCATTAGCAGGGAAAATGTTAACGGCTCCAGGAGCCAGTCAGGTGAGTTCCACCGAGAGAGCCTCCAGGCACAAGCCCCGGCTGCACCAGTGTCCCACATTAAAGACCGAATCAGTGCAGGGGCGGCTCCCGGTGAACATGCGGGACTATGAATGTTAAGCGAGGCATTGTGGAGAGCGAAGCCTGCATGCTCAGCAAACCCGCCCTGAATAAATAAAGCTTAAAATAGAGGGAGGAAGACATGTGACGAAGGTCATGAGGCAGATTCCATGATCTTGCAAGTTCACATTATGCACCTACGCCTGCTCAAACACCACGGCGGCCCATTAAATGGAATTTAATATAAAGAAAGAAACAGTATTTCAGGGGCAGGAGCCAAGGCTGTGGCAGGACGGAGCCGCATTTCACAGAGTGCTGTGCAACTCTGTCAGGTAAACGTGACTGTTGGGGACAAGCGAAGATTGATGGAGTCTTTCTTTCCCCCTGGCTCAGCAGTCTTTGATTTCCTCAGCACATGGGAGGGAGAAGGGGAGAGGGGAACAGCGGAGGAGTGATAGATAGGAATTCATGTCATTTACATCCCTGGGTCAGTCTATCACACGAGTGACGCAGAGAGAGAAGAGAGGGAGGGTGGATACAGTCTTGAATAATAGAAAATTACGTGTGTGTGTGTGTGTATCTAGCTCCTGTGAGGTTTCTGTGATTTCTTCTTTCTCAATCAGCATCTGGACGCCTTTAGTCTGATGGAATGAAACAGCTCACCTGACTGCGTGGTGCCTTTCAGTTTCCAACATTCGCTGGGAGGCAACGCACGGAGATGATGTGGATTTGCAGCAGAAGTGCTTCTTATAATTGCTTCTGCGGGGACATTGATTGATATGGGCCTTCGGGGGTCTGAAGGCCTGGCAGCCTTTTTACAAAACACAGGGACAAATGGCGGCCATTGGAAATCATCGGCTCTTATTGCATTACATAACACGTTTTGCTGGCTTCCACAATGAGCCCCTTTTTTTTCACCGCCATATGGTGGCATCGACTGCTGCTGGCCGTTTGCCCCCCTGCGTCATGTATGTGTGCGTCTGAGGGACTCGAGGAGTGGAGCTTCTTGAACTCCACATGCTGTGCTCGCTGTGAGGTCACAGCTGCCTGCGACTTCCCCCGTGACTCGCATACATAAGGCGGCATGACGACAGCAAGATATTAAGAGTTATAGCTATTTCCCCACATCTGACATGAAAGGCTCCGAGCAGACATCAATGAAAAATGTGCATTTTTACAAATTATGTAAAGTTAACGCATCATTTCCTCATTTTAGATACATGTGGGACTTTTTACTCGATTCATCCTTGTTTAACGATGTTGGTTATATATGTTTAGATGTTTTTTAAATCCCTTATAGGATCTTTATTCTGCTGCAGAGAAGCAAAAAACATCCTGCGTCGGTTTTATTCCTCAAATCTCTGCAGAAAAACCTCAAAAGTGCATTTTTATTAAGGAGGTTTTTGGATTTTCTTTTTTACACTGGTGTCATTTCAGTTCCTTTCACCCTGCATTAATCACAACTTCAATAATCTCCCCCTGCATTAATCATAACAACAACTCTCCTATTAATTTAGCTTCTGTTTAAATGGCGGCGTAATAAAGTATCCTCTTTTAATTTCATCATTCTCTTCCTTCCGGCTGGTGCTTTGTGTCTTGAGAAAAAAATCCTCTTCCAGTCTCTGCATTCCTCTTCTGTGTTCTCAGTTTTCAAGCCTTTAAATTTTAAAATACCCCCTCTCCATTCTTTCCTTGAAGCTCCTTCACTCCAGAATCAAGTTGAGAGGAGTATCATTCAATTGTGTATTTTTTTTTTTGTCTCCCCCTCCAGCCTTATTCTCACACTCTCACTTATTCTCTCTGGCTCTCTCTCCCTCTTTGTACACTCCTCCCGTCTGACTCTCTCTTTTGAGTGACACGACTTTCAATCTCTGATGGGTTCTCTTTTCCGTCTCTGCCTTTTTTTTTTTTCTCATTCGCTCGCGCCCCTCCTCCCACTCGCACAGATTTTTTTGTGTCCTAAAAAGCAGCAATTGTGCGACTCACTGTTTCTCCTCCACACTGAAACCACGTCCACGCCATGTTCACTGTCCAAACACAGGACATGTGTGCCGTCCAATCAAATGTCCATTTCCCCCATCGTGGTTTGTTCCTTGCAGAATTGTCAGGTTCATATTTACACGGCCAAACAATTACCACATTACGCCGTGTTAAATGACCTGCGTGTGTGTGTCTGTACGGCAGAATCCTATAGCTCCAGCTAAAGCCCGGCTAATTCTATGTAAGCCTTTCAATTGGATCCAACAGGGAATAAACCCATGAGCCGCCTCACGTGTCAACGTGACGACACGTTACTCGTCTGAGCATCTATAGACTCTGGGCATCGAGCATCCCCCCCCCGCCATAAGTGAATAGTTTGTTCACTGCAATGCTCCTCTTCTAATCCTCTGTTATTCTGTATGTGCATCACGCAAAACAAAGGTGTTTAGACGTTTGGGTGCAGCGGCTGCCGCGAGATGTTCGAGGCGCCGCAGAGATAGAATCGAGACATCAGTAGAATTCTGTCGCCCGCTAATCCATTTGCCATGCGTGTTCACACTGTGCCATCTCTTTCATGAATCAGGGTAGAATGTCAAGGCGTGATGGGGCCTCGGGAACCTCGTGTGATTGCCCTGAGCAGGACAAATGTCCATGAAGGGGGGGGGGAATCGAGCTGTTAAATTATTAAGTGCGGCATTAATGATGGGACACGACATTAGATTTCAGCACATCTGAGAGTTGCAGTAATTGCAAAAACATGCACACGGCTTTTTACATGTCTGTTTTGTATTCTTAAAAATATCCGGGAACCTCCTGCATATTGAGTTTCTGACCGATATTGGCGCCACAGAGCGACGTCTTGGTGAGAAGTCTCCGTGTCCTCTATAGTTCTCGCACCCTGAATACAAACGTGACTGAAAACTCCATCGAGTTCCTCAAAACCATGAATATTTTAGGTTGAACCGACAACGTGTAAATATACTATACCCACGATTTAAGATTCAACACTTTATTGCCGCGTTAACACGACTGATTTGAATTTGTCCCAGTGAGCTCACTGAATCCAGGACACAGAAAAGAAATAAAGCCCATAAAACATTGAACAAGTATAAAACAGAGGTAGAAAATACAACGTGTAAAACAATCATAAAAACATAAAACAAATGGGTGAAATAAAATAAAAGCCCCACACATAAGGACACCATAGATAAAGCACCATCACCTGTAGGGGAATTGGCAACGGCATCAAACGACCCACGAGAGAAAGTGCTTCAAGTGCATTGAAAACATCTGCGTTATTGCACAATTACTTAAAGTTGAGAGTTAAGGAGCCGCACGGCTTCAGGATCTGTGCTATTTTGAAACCTGAACGTTCGGGTCTTAATAGGTTTTTTTTAGACTTCAGCGAGGAGGAAGGAAATTAAGCCGTTAGCCGTGTGTGAAGGGTCGTTTAAAAGTTTAAGGCCCTTCATTTGTTATGTAGCCCTATAGATTCCGGTTACGGGCAGGAGATCGCATCCAATAACACTGGATGGCTGCTCTTCACTGCAGCTCCATAAAACCGGACCACACCACTTCTGGATGTGCTCAATTTGTGTCTCAGGTGGGCTTTCATAACAATGTGGGGATGTTGTCCCTCCATCGACAGTTGGACTGAATGTCCACGACTACATTTTCGACTTTCACTTTCAGCTCGTTTGTGAGATATGAAACTTTACTTTTGTTGGTTGTCGTATCATCGTTGGAGATCAAAACCACAACTGTGAATGTCAACATCCTCAAAGACAAAGAGTGGGGGAATTAATTTGATTTTGCACAATGAGTACATGAGTGGGTACAGAACACATCCCTGAGGGACCCCAGAGTTAATTGTTGAGCTGTACGATAATTGTTTGGGTTGTGTTAAGTTTGTTTCTTCTCAACAATACGTTGAAACAGGGACTGTTAAACGCTGAATTTGTCATTCAGCATTGATGGGATAATATTTTTAAAACTGTTATCGACAAAATGCATTCTTAATTCTTTGACTTTTTGAGAAAAAGCTCAAATGAAAGACCAACATGTGTGTTTGCAAAGCAGCATTTAACTATTTAAATGATGCAGACACCTCCTAACATGAGAAAATAGATTGCGACAAACTGGTATTATTTCTGGATTTCTTTAACCTGGAAAGCTGTGGTCCTTGTATTCATGTCAGGTTCTGAGGTTCTGAGGAACAACGTCACCTGCAGTGCCCGTCCCACACACACTTGGCTGTACACCCTGCATCTCGTCTCCAGTGGTATTTGTGCACATATGTAAGCCTCCGAGGGGCCGTGCCAACAAACACTCCTCATTAGCATAACGGGCTGATTGATTGTCTTAAATTACATCTCAGTTCTACTGGTGACACATTTGGATTTGATGATGTGTTTAATGGACCTTAGCGACGTGTGAGCGCTGCCAGTTTAAAAGCTCGTGGACAACCATTACCGTGGAATTGTCTTCTCTCTAATGACGACGGCGACGGCACAAACGACTTCATTTGGTTTTATCCGAACCGACAGAAAACTGTTGCCATGTTTATACCCCCCCCCCCCACTTCCTCCTCAGCAGGTGTTGCCTTGCAATCGCAGCTCCGGCTTCCTGTCTGTCAGTCAGCTGAGAGGGAGAGCGAGAGCACTTCAAGGAAAGGAAAACATGCTCTGTGCCAATTTGTCATCCTTCTTGTTCCACTCATCTGGCTGGGACGAGGAAGGGACAGCGCAACAAGGAGGATATCTGTGGAATATCTGTTTAACATCCTAATTGAAAATGACAAGCACAGTGGCGCGTTCAGCCCTGCAGGGGACGATCAAAGAGCTGGAGCTCGGTGAGACGCAGCATTATGGATCGGAACCAAACCGATCCCCCCTCGCCTCAGCTAATTAACACCTGGCTCCTTCTAATTAGCTGAATCCACCCGCATTCCAGAACCCGTGGAAGGAAAAAGAAGAAGAAGAAGAAGAAGAGAGATTTACAACCTGGGTTAAATCCCTGGAGTCCGTACCTGTCTGTTGGAGCCACTGCAGAAACAGGTGTTCTCTCTCTGTTGTGCCACACGGAGCGAGGAAATCAAAACTCAAGTTCCGTGTGTTTGGGGGGTTTCCAGCCAAGTGTTTTGTGTCTAATGCCGCCTGTTAAGTGGTCCCGTTGGTGTTTGACGCTGCACATGACGTGAGTGACAGTTCTAGTCAACAATAATTGCTCCACTCGCTCCTCACTTGAAAACTTCAACTTCATCAGAACTTGTTTTCATTCCCCACGTTCAGCCTTGGCAGCGGAGTTCAGTGGATGTGATATTCTCCAAAGTTTTTACATTAAAAACAAATGATAAAGCGTGAACGAGGGGGTTTGTAGTTCGCTGTTGCTTTAATAAAGGATAACAGTTTCCTTTCACAGATTTCTTTTGATAGGAATTTACCTGCAATTGAGTTTGCATTGATAATCCGAAGCTTCAGCGACGTCACAGCTGGAAGAACGAGGCCTGCTGCATTAACTCTCCTCGGTTCGACTGCCTTGGCAACAAGAAAACAGTAATTGTATTAGATGATGTATCTTAGCGGGGGTGCTGGGATACATCCTGCTGGCGCTGATAAGTTTTAAGGTTGATCACCTCCCTGAAATTATTATTCCCTTTAACAAGTGCTTCAACACCAGAATAAAGCAGTTATGCAACATACAGAGAATGGAATTGCTTTGGAAACTACCAGTGCTCATCTTATCACCTTCCCCCACTTACACATGTGTATCAGCGACTGCAGGGAGACTGTGTAGTGCTGCATATACATCCAGCAGAATATCAGAAGACTTTCACTTTGTAGTCGTGTTCACAAGTTCCATGTATGATCCTCAGAAACTGTTATTGGAGCTTGGGAACCTCATCTCAGAATGTGGGGAGGACGAGGGTGGTTGAGAATGACCTGGCTACAGTCCTGTGAGACTTCCAGATCCAGGCTGGTGATCATCATCGTGGTTGTCGGCAAACAGCAGAAGGGGGGGGCAGTTGTGATAGATGTATAAAAACCCGTAGTGGCAGCACATCAGGAAGCTTGAAAACTAGAAACTAGAGGAGATGTGGGAAGTGAAGGCACCAGTGGCGACTGTAGCTCCTAAACTGGGAGAGAGATTCAAACCGATTCCACAATTAAGACGCAAGATCCAGAAGAGTGAAGTCCTTGGAACAGATAAGATACTGAACCCTCAGGCTCCCTGGTCCCTGACAGAGGACCCGAGCTTGATGGAGGAAACACAAGTGGAGGAAATATGTGTGTATTGTGTGTGTATCTATATGTGTGTGTGGATATTTATGTGTGTATGTATTTATGTGTCTCTGTGTGGATATGCATGTAGGTGTTTTTGTGGATATATCTATATTTGTCTTTGTGTGTATATCTATAGTGTCAGTCTTACCTCTGCTCTCTCACTTCCTCTCACCATTTCCCCCCCCGTTTCCTCACAAGTGGTGTTTAAAGTTAGAGCCAATGTTTACCTGAGTGATGGAAATTGACTTAGCTTCCATTTGCCGCCTCTGCACAGGAAGACGCTGTGAAAGGACTATTGCAACACTGGTGCTTCAGGTAATGAGTGAAAGGACCGAACCTTCTGTGGGCTGATTGCAGACGGTAATTAAGACCCTGATCCTGTAATGGAGGAGCGGCTGGTATCTTGTGCTCTGAATGCTTCATCTTTTCCTTCCTTGCCTGTGGTCTGTTTTGTCGATTCTCTCTCTCCGTCCTTCTCTCCTCACTGAGGGAGTTGTTATTGTACCAACACTGGAACCGGGCCACTTACCGCATGTGATCAACTTGGAAAAACAACTCTCCTTCCCCTGTGTCGTGGCAAGATTATGAATTTTGTCTGAGTAACTTTTTCAGTCAGTCGAAGCTTTCATCCGTCGCTCCGTCCCCGGTCAATCTGTTGAGCTGTTTGTTTGTCTGTCTCAGGCTCGTCAGCCTCGTTGTCCCGTTAATCCTCCGCTGTCTCTCGCTCCCTGTCTCTCCTCTTCTTCTTCCTCGTCTCCTCTCTGCAGTGTCCAAGACAACCTGGCAGGGCTTCAAGGGCCAGACATGCAGAGGCTCTTCTTCAAGTGCGGCTCTGTATTTTAGTGCAGAGCTAATTTTCACCCTGTCAAATATTTCAAACCCTTTTCCCCCACTGCCACCTCCACTGCAGGGCCTCGACTTCTTACATCATGTCTCGGCGTATAGTTGGAGCATATCATATTATGTGGTGGGACAAAAAGTCACTGTGAGCACGGTGTGACAGTCGCTCTCTGAGTCCTGGGAAGAATAATAAGTGAGATGTTTAAATTCACCTGCACCAGAGAGGTTGTGTTTTCATGCACGTCTGACTTGGATTACACAAATCTACTCCCTGATATCCGTCAAATGTGGTGGAACGTTGGGGCAAACAATAACAATACATTTTATTTTCATTAACTATGTTTTATGACAAATAAATAATTCAGGTTTTATGGACATTTCAATTATTTTCTTCCGTGTAACAACTATAACAACGACGCAAACATGTAGGATTGTTCAGACTTGACTGAAGGTCAGAATAGTTTTAAATCGACATTGTTTGTTATTGTGCATTTTCTGCAGATGATGGTCCATACATATATAACATTGTATTGATTCAATTTAAGAGACAATATCGATGTTAGGAGAATAATTGGAATTCCTCAAGGCAGCATGTCCCAATATTTTCAAGGGTTCATTTAGACAAACGGCACAAGGACAGACAATAGAGGACATTGCAAGAAATTATGATTTTTATATAAAACTAAACAGCAACAGAAAATGTGTTTTTATTAGGAGACACTATCTAGCTTAAGCTTAAGATCACTCAAATAAATGAAACACCACATTTTCTAATGGATGAATGATGAACAAGGAGTCTGATGTAAAATAATAAGACTAAAATGAAAGATGTGCTTCTATGGTCTGAGTCACGGGGCAGATATAAAAAAAGGAGGTATTCTAATTTTCATTCTGGCTCCAGGCCTTAAAACCCTGGATACTTGCACCTTCCATTATGCAACTCAATAGCGCCTGTCATTAGACCCTCCCCGCTTGATAAACCCCCACATCTTTCCAACTCCGTGCCCAGGAACGCTTGGTTAATGTTCTCTCCCCTCCATGCACAGCACATGCCTCAATTAACTCAAGATGCATTATTGGTTTTATTTAATTTCCATATATAATGGACAAATATTAAGGATTGGAATGCACTAGAATGACAAGGAAAAGCAAGGACACGTTTAGGTGCCGAGTTTAGAATCGAATCATTCTGTGTTTGGTTTAAAGTACATGTACTATCTCCAATCATTAGTATTATGTATAAATATCTGTGTGCAGTCAAGTATAATGCAATACTATTAAAATCATGAGCAGTCTGAATATGTCGAGATTAAAAAGTAAATCATGCTGTTTACTTTTCTCTTCTTTTCGGAGGACGCCATGATTATTGACTTTTCTTACTTTTCTCTGACTCACTCATCACTGTCCATTCTTCCTCCTTCTGTTTGAATCACAGTGACTCCAGTCAGATAAATTAAAATTCATGCAATTGGCCTGTGAGTTTCCTGCAGCTCAACCACATAAATCAGAAATCCTCAAAGATCAGCAGTCACAGGTCCGGGTACAGTTCAGCGTCTGGGTCTGTACTCAAACTTTTATTGTTTACACGATGTGAGACGTGAACTAACAGCGTCTCAAGATCTCCAGACTTGTTTTATGTGATTAACGCTGCAACAAGTGAACCGAACTTGATAGCGTCACTATCAGGATTCCTCACAATCTCAGATCGCTGAACAAATCTGCTCATTAATCTTTATTATTGTAATCTTATCCTGTCCTTGTTTGATGGAACTGGGCTTGATTTGTCGCCGGCACATTGAAGTGATACCATTAATGATTGCATTAATGACTGACCAACTTCAAACAGACCAACTGATGAGACACAGCAGGGGGATTTTATAATAATAATAAAAACAATCGAATTACAGATCAGTGGGTTGCGCCACCAGCCGAGCGTTTAATACAGGGTTCTTTTTTTGTTTTGCTGCTGAGGCATCCACGAGAGGCTTCTATGGATCCCGGCTCTTTTGTTTTCGCCGGGGTTCAAGTGTTGCTCTTCAAGCGGCGTCGTAGCTTCGGCGAA
The DNA here is from genome assembly GCF_022539355.2 of Hippoglossus stenolepis. Classification (NCBI taxonomy): domain Eukaryota; kingdom Metazoa; phylum Chordata; class Actinopteri; order Pleuronectiformes; family Pleuronectidae; genus Hippoglossus; species Hippoglossus stenolepis. Next base: position 3,406,410 of record NC_061500.1, read on the forward strand.
TGCAGCGCTGCACAAAGAGTTCCAGAAACTCCATCTGCACAGAGCGAGAGGTGCAGCGTCTGCTCAGCGCACCGTGAACTTACAGTAATTGGAAAATTTTATACATTTTTCAATCTGCGCCGCTCACAACAAGGGCTTATTAATCAGTTTAGTCCATCTCGGGGAGTGGGATGTATTAAAATATGATTTGCTTTGACAGATCTTTGTGTATGAAAGTTTTTAGGATTTTAAAAATCACAGATCCAGAGCTCTCTCTCTCTCTCTCTCTCGTTCGACACCGGTGTTCAGTCGCAGCTTTGTAATTGTCTAAATGGTGACGTGACGACAGCTGAAATGTACTTGTTACTCTCAAGAGGCTCGAACCTGCTCTTCAGAAGTTCGCAGCCTTGATGCAAACAAGAGCTTTACCGAAAATAACATGTCACGAACTTTCAAAGACAAAGTTTTTCTGTGTTTTTTTTTTCCCCACTTGAAGTAAGGATCTATTTCCTGCAGTGAGCTCATTCATTTATAGAGAACCGTTTTATTTTTTTTGATGATGACTAGAAAGAAGAAGAAGAAGAAGAAGAAGAGACGAGCGCTCTGGAGCTTTGTTGGCACAGACAGATTCGGGACAATAGGGGATTTGAATCCTTTTGTGCCCTTGACGATGACCACAGACGAGTCGGAGGCTGCTATCTGGAGCCTGCAGGGAGAGATCAGATGTTCTCTGTGGCTTTTTTACTTTGACTCCTTGTGTTGAATTTCACCAGCGCTTGTCAATTAAACGTCGCTCCACAATGGAGTGTGTAGAGTTTACACCTCGGTGAAAGCAGATCGGTTTCTGCCTGCCGCAAAGACCTAAATACTAAAAGGGAGGGATGTGAAAAAAAAAAAAAACGCATTAACTGACAGCTTCAAAAGACCCAGTGACACAATTTCAATCATCTGCTCTGGGAAAAGATGAAGCTGCTGTATATTGGGGACACGTGGAAAAAAAGAAAACTTCCTTCCATTCTCGAGACGCAGACTAAATATAATCCCTGTACAAAGCTGAGTATCCATGTCCAGTGAAATCCGGCAGTGTGAGTGAATACGACAACTTAAGGAGTCAAGAGGTGAGCAGCTCCCTCTTAGTACTCTTCAATCCATGAGACCCCCAGTCAGTTGTGGGATGTAACAAAGTACATTTACTTTATTGTAGTACTTGTATATTGTTCATGTAGCGTTACTTGCAGGTGGGGTTGGTCATTTGTTTCCTCTTTTATCTTCTTGCACATGACGGAGAGTTGGACGTTACCGAGCGAGTCACGGAAAAGTCGGCTTGTCGCAGTTGTCGGTGCACGTTCACGTGTTTTTGGGGGCGTAGCCTCTGGAGAGGGTCGATGGGAGGAGCCAGGATGTGTCGGTTGCAGCTCTTGTTAGCGTTTTCCAGGAATACCAACACCAAGTACGTTTATTTTCCAGTACTTTTCACTTTTACACCATCTGTACTTTTAAATCCGCTGCAGTTTTGCAAAACACTCCACAATCCTGTATTAGATCGCTGCAATAGTCTACATGCAAGTTGCTTTTACTTTCAAAACTTCAAGTGCATTTAAAAACAAGTATTTACTTAAACTCAAGTAGAAAAGTTAACATGGTACTTCTACTTTTTCAGTTAGAGTATTTCTACCTCTGTGCCTTGTCTGTCTATTATGCAGATGCTTAGCAGTGTGGCTGAGAGCAAGTTGATTTCCCTGCGTAAATGCAATTTTTCTCTTCTTTAAACACAAAAGTGTGCATGGAAATAGAAAAAGTAAATAGATCGACCCTGGGAGTTGGATGCAAGAAAAAAAAAGGCAATATTTGGGTTTTCACAACATGTTCAGAGGCAAATGAGTGTGAAGAGATTTGCGCCGTGTATTTATTACCAGATTCTCTCTCAGCGTTTCAGCTCGATTACTATTCAGGACCGCTTCGCCGTTTGTGAGATTCATTCATTCATCTCCATACTTGGCTTTTTACCCAACACGTCTATCTTTATTGCCCCTTTGAGATAAAATTGTGCGATATTGTCTGATAGAAATAAAAACACAGTAAATAGAGGATAAATAAGAACTTTAGTTTTATGCCCCGATTCAATATTCTGTATTTATCACAGTGAATTGCTCACATGGAGCGACAGTGGACACATTACAGCAGATATCATTCCTGCAGGAGAAGAAAACTACAAACAAATAAAGTCAATTCTATTTCCGTCACTCACAAGCTTCACGTTTTGTACTCGTGCACGTTTGTTAATTTTGTGATGAACCTGCGAGTGTGTGTGGGGGGGCAGCCGGGCACGGCTCTATTTGTGTTTGCACAGTTTCTGGAAACAACTCTGGCACAAAGCTGCATGACACACAGGAGACTGGGGCAGATTTTAATGGTTTAGCCCGACCCCTGGGTGCTGGTAATGGGTCGTTCCACTGGAAAGATGACAGAGGCAGTTCGGTAATTGGCCCAAAACAAGTTTGCGGTGACGGTGAGATTATCTTAAACATGTGATTATTTTTGTAACATGACACAAACCGTCCTCTTACCTCATGAAGAGGTTTTAACCCAAACCAACGTCAACATAAAACCATGTTAACTTGGAACGTGATCTTTTCTTAATTAAACCCAACTCTTGTTTTTGTGGCTTTGATTAAACAAACCAAACAGATTATTTTTATTTAACAGTGAGCTGTGCTTTCCTAGAGGGTTTAGATAGTGTTTTTTGTTCGGTTTAATTATGGCACATCCCAACAGTCCCTTTTAAATTCAATTAAGCTTCGACCAAATTACACACACTCACAGATTCCATGATTCTGCCCTGGTTCTGAACTTTTAAGAGACTTTTTGTGTTTGGACTTGTTGGTTTACTTTTCTTCAACAGTCCTTTTTAAATTCAATCATGCTGCACTAACATGTCACGTAATCACAGATATAACTTCTCTTAATGTGCCTGATTCTTTTTTTTCATCAAGTTCCATGAATTCTTACCTGGGGAAAAGTTCAGAAACACCCTCATGTTGTAAAGTCAATAACATTCCTGGATCCGCCCCCTTATCCAGATCTATACCTAAATCTAATGGGTTCTTCCCTGAACCGCATCGTACCACCAAGTTTGTCGGAAATCCATTAACCTCCTCTGTGGACGGAGATAGGCACCTTTCAGAATGATGTCATGGTCCAAAGAAACCAATAGAAATGGGGAATTGGAAGCAACAACTAATCACATTGCTTTGGGTCAGAATTAGCATTAATATCCATTGATTAAAAGACCAGAAGAAAAACTGAGGGTCCAGCGTCAAACTTTATTCCTTTACTCATCGAGAAATGTCTCCAACAATACCAGTGTTCCCTCTTTTCTCTGACTGCTCCATGCTGAGGGTGACAGCTCGATCGGGACTGTCGGGACGATAGTTCGAGTAGTCGTGCTGTTTCAGAAGAGCCACTTAATACCGAGGATAAAACTGAAATCTGAGTACAAACACTAGACAAGTCTCTAATTGAATCCCCACTGAGAGAACCAGAATGAACCCTTCGTTGTAGCTTTAAAATATTCACCACCTCCCGGGGCCTCTGAGAATTTAGTTTGATTCCAAGGTTATACATCTTTCACAAAGCCACATCGACGTCTATCAAGTTGGGATTATTTCTGCTCCCCTGCTTCTTCCCCACCCTCCTCCTCCTCCTCGTGTGCCTTCGGCGTCTGTAGTTGTATTAACCGTAATGCAAGTCAAGTACCCGTAAGACAACGTGTAACAAACAGATTGATTTCCGAGCGCCTCATAGAAGACGAGAGATAACAACACAACAGAGTGTGTTCACGTTCTGGGAACTCAACCAATTCAAATTTCTTCCTCCTTCTTCTCGGCCTCGCCGCCCGCTCCTCTTCCTCGACCTCCCAGCGGCACAGTCTGTCTGAATACACCGAACTCTGAGAGATTAAGTACATACAGTGTGTGATGTGGACACATTGTGGGAGAATTTATTTCACAGAGAATTCAATTATATGCCAATAGCACCAATTTGACACAGCGTCTCTATCACCTCGGACGGTTGAGTCCAGGAGAGTTGAAGATGTATTGCAGAAAACTGCGGCTCCATGGATCAATGGGTGGAACAGCGTGGTTCCCAGTTGGCGGCGTGAAGAGATAATCCTTCGTCCACTTTAATGTTTGTTGTATTTCACATGTGGCAGCTGCGTGTGTGTGTAATCGGTGGAACATTGTTTGTTTGTGCCGATGCTTTGTGTCGCTGTGAAACCCCGATTGACTTGATTAAGGACACTTTGATTCAGTGGCCACGTGGAAAATAATGACGCCACCTCACCTGGGAACTTGTGTATGTTTACACTTGTGTCTTTTTTATTAACGTGTCGCCGGGAAGTAAACAACTGAGAAGGCAATTAGTATTTGGCCATCCCTCGCTGAGAGCATCACCGTTGGATAATGAGACTCTTCTGTCCCTGGTGCACAATTGCCTTGAATGCAGAGTTCGATTGCATTTGGGATAAGAGGACTCCTCTCGGTTAGCAACGCAACTCTGTGCCAGAAACAAGGGAGTGTAAAAAAGGAGGAGAACCAAAACAGAGGCATTGTCTTTTTTTATTCCATTAATCCTTTGTCAAATTCTCAAGTTTTGTGTTACAGCATTTAGAATAATGGTGCTGGAGACGGTAGCGACCTCCAGGTGGTGGAAGCATATACAGAGGATACAGACTTGAGTTATGCTCGTGTCACATGTCATGTCTTCCTGCTGCTAATGTGTCCTTGACTAACCCGAAGTTCGGCGGTTCGATCCCCAGCTCCCCGAGTGTGCGTTCAAAACTTTCCCTGGGCGAGATACTGAACCCCCGATTGCTCCTGATGTGAATGTGACTTTTACTGTTAAGCACTTTGAGTGGGCGGGACTAGAAAAGCGCGACATAAACACCTTCCGATTATATTTAAAATGTCGTGGTTTTATTTAAAATCAAACTACTTTATCATTATGTTACGTCTACTTTCTAACTGTTTAATGTTACTTGATTTATTGGTGTCCCAGTATAAGTAAGTTATGACCCCTCAGGGGGTTTCAACCCCTTGTTTGGGAATTGCTGTCATATTCAGTTCTGGGTATATGAGCACACGTGTTGTCTAATGGTTGAATGTGCTCGTGTCTTAAGCTGCAGTGCGTTGAGTCCTCTGGAATAAATGTGATTAAGTTAGTAAATGCATGTTCCTGTTCTTACTCTTACTCTCTCTAATCAATCCTTGAATAAATTTTTTCTTTGTGCTTCTATCTGAACAATGTCTCAACATGTTCCCACTTAGTGTTTCTATAACAAATTTAAAATTCCCTGCTGCTGTAAAGCTTTAATAACACCACTCACCACTATAGCCTTGGGTTTCGTTCCTCGCCTACAGAAGTCTCATCCTCTCATCTGCTCCACTTTGCTTTGTTGCGCTGTAATGAAGTCCACTTCTCCTCCGCGATGCTAAGAGCTCGACCCAGCGGAGCAGGAATCGGTAGATTTTTCAAATAACGTGCACGGGGACTTTGTGTCTCGCTGTGTGTGTTCTGCCTTGGGAGGCCGTACATCAGGGGGAAGCACCAATTTAGACAAAAGTGGTTTAAGTTGGGGAAGAGAGGCCCAGTTCTGTGGAGTGATTGCTCCCCATGAGAGACTTAAACCTCCACATGAGGTCGTTACACATGCTTTTTTTAAGTATAAAAGCACGATGGATTGAACCCTCGTGAAGAACAAGTAACAGCATGTGTCCACTGACAAGCAAACATAGAAAACACGAGTGTTCAAGCCCAAACTATTGTAAATCAATCAAGTCCTGGCTGCTGCAATTACTGTACGATGCACCAAAGATGAGTAGAAATGATTCATGAGAGGCTTTTGATTTAAAAATTGATAAACCAAATCAACTGCTTGTAGGATTTTGCAGCAAGAAGGAACCTGGAGTCTTTAAACTTTGGGAGGAAACATTGTGTTTGTCTAAATGTCAACGCAAATATTTCTGATGCTTCCTTTTGTTGGAAGATGAAGAGGAAACTGCAGCAGATGAATGCTTCACCTACCTGTGATTTCCCCCTATAAACCAAGGACAAGTACAAACATAAAAGGAAACAGGCCACAGATCTATTATTTACTTATTAAATAATGTATTTATATCATGTGCAGTTTTTTATTATGTATTCATATCAGAACAAATGTATGGTTGAGGAAACTTATTGAAGGGTTTTGTAAGATTACGCGTCTCAGAGAACTGCTTTCACTTTTGTTACATTTCTGTATTTGTCATCCTCTCGTATGTGATTCGTCCCTGGAGGGAAAAACATAAATAGCAGCTCAGATAGAAACAGCCTCACATAACAGACCCTCGATGAGAAGATTCAATATCCCAGAGACCTATTTACACATCTGGATCGTGCTCATACTTTGACAGATCTTGAAACATCAAGTTTCATCTCACCTGTGCATCCTCTGCACGCTTTATTTATGTGCAACAACATCTTTTCCTGATGTGTCCCTGATTAACTATGTGGTTTAGACATGATTCCAACACCTTCAGTGGACAGATCCCAGTTTTTCACGATTTTAAAAAACATATTTTTAATGCACTTGGTGTTTTAAAAGTTAATTTAGACATTTTCTCTGAACACGTTTGTTACTGACTTTGCGATTTGTTCAGGAAACTTTTGTTGACCTTCAATGTGCATCTTCAAATCTGTCTCTGTCTCCGACGCAGCAGTCGAGCTGCTCCTCCGCTCTGTCACCGGGGGGGTCGACTCTCCCTCGACTGAATCCATTACAAAAAGAAACTGCTCTTTCCTTCTCTAATTGAGTTTCAACATTTGAAATGCATTAGTCCACTGTCATTGAGATTAATTCCAAAGCATTTAATGGAATTTTAAGTTATATTTTTGAATATCTAGCTTTTTAAATAAAACATCCTAATGTACGGTTTCTTTATTTTGGGAAACACTGAGAGAGAAAAAACCTGCATGGATGCACAAAGCAAACGAGAGCAAATAAAGCACAACATGTACATAACGTCTATTTTTAAATGTTGACTGCTCGTTTCAGGTCAAGGGGAAGACACGACACAGTGTGTAACAAGAGAGCGCCGAGGGGAACAGGAAAAGGGCTCTTTCTATAGAGGGCGACGATTGTGGATGAAATTTACTTAAGCCGGTTGCAGACTGCGGGAGGACGCAGCTGAAAGCCAGTGGAGGTTGTGTGAGGACAAACCATTAACATCCCCGAGGAGCTCCATTACTCTGGATGTAGGTCTAACAATGCCATAAAAATCTGTGGCTGGCTGAGTCTGGAAACGGAAAAAAAAAACAAAAAAAAAGGAGAAGCAAGTGTTACGGTTGCAAATCAGAGAGGAAACAACCTGGGATTGTCTGAGACCCACGAGTTTCTCCCTCCAGCAGCAGAGTTTCCAGCCATCACACTGCGTTAAAGGTCACAGGGAATCGCACACACACTTACCAGGCCACCTGACCCGGGCCAATCAAACAGCAGCCACGGGGTTTTCTCACACAGACTGAGACGAGGTGGGCTGTGTGCAATCAGCTGAGAGAGCCTGACCCCTCAGCCATGTCAGACCTTAACCTTTCCGATAAGGTGTGTGTGGCTTTTTGCAGAGGAGAAAAGCTGGTGCCCTTCCAAAGGCTTCGCAATTTGGTGCGTTTTTTTGATTTGATACCGCTCGCAGCATTTCTCATCACACACACACACACACACTTTGGTAATTTTTCATCCTGCAAATCGCAATTGTCGCTAGTTCAGTTCACGGAAACTAGCGAATCCTCTCTATTCATACGAGCACGACTTCTTTACCAATTACTGCAGTTCTAGATGAGCCAATTTGCATTAATTAGGTCATTAGCGGTATCCATTAGCAACGCCGCCTATCTGCCGGTTCCCTGGCGAGACGATACCTCTGTGTCGACCCGCCCCCCCCCGGAAAGGTGTGCGACCACTGGAGGAGAAAAAAAAGTAAAAGATAGCGAGAGACCCCATGTCCTGAAAAACCGCTGTGAGCCAGACGGTGAGCGGGGCCTGTCATGTTCCTCCGAGGCGGTGACGGCGTGATGTGTGCACTTGAAGTGACAGCCGGCTGAAGAGAACAGATCTGCCGTCTCGGTGACACCGACGGTACACTCCCGCTCGCTGAGGGTATTCGCTTCGCTCGGAACAAGTCAGCCGCATGCGTCAAGTTGGCTTTGTGATCGTCGGTGAGCCGGCGCTGTCTCCAGAAAAGTTTTGTAAAAATAAACACCAACTCTGAAATGTTGGGAATATGGCCACTTCTTTTTTTATTTCTCTCGGGTGTTATTTCTTCCTCCCTCCCTCGACTCTGCCTCCTCAGTATTTTTGGTAACTCTCTGTGCTTCAGTTGGAATAAAGGCAGGAGTGTCACTGGTTATAGATTTTTGCACTACAACTTTATAATAACTGGGTAAAAAGCACAGCTGCATTTGCGTCCTCTTACCTCAGATTGTATATAAATATTCACTTGCATATATTCATATTCTCATTATAATTTTACATTTCTGTGCATTTATCTTGCATGTCTACTTATTTATTACTTATTCCGATCTCCTCTTTGCTGCTGCAACACAAAATTGTGATCCAAGATTTAAAGTGTTGAGATGCATCGGGGACAGATGCTCTCTTCTCTGTGTCATGTGTAATTTCTGCTTCAATTTTCAAATATTTTACCACATATCATATTTCTGAACGTTCAGCGTCTTCCTTGCGTCTTCGTCACTTAACTTCCTGTTTGTATCCGGTTTCCGTCCTCATTGGTTTCATCAGTGTCATGTAAACTTATGTATTTAACTTCTTTACTAGTTTGTCTGTCTGTGAGAGCTCCACTGGTTTTCTCTTATTCTTCGTGTGTTCAAGTTTTTTTAGATTTAGAAATTATATTTGATGTTTTACGGACCTGGTACCGATCCGGGGGTTTGTCTCTTTTTTCTTGCACGGCAGCGATCCGCCTCTGTAGCTCTGAATCCACTGCTGCGATGATCTGTGTCTGTGTCTGGCCTCATGTCTGTGGCCTCAACCGGCTCATGTGGTGTTTAGAGTCTGACGTCTGTGTGTGACACAGGTGGACCATGCATCTGCAGCCACAACAAGGAAATAGAAGTGCACTCTAGTGAGCGCTTGACTGCACTTTACATCCCATGCAGTGGATATAAATCAGTGTCAGAACGAGCCCATCTTCTCCCTCACTGGACTTTTATTCTGGAACACCTCAGTGGTTTCTTCTTATCACAAAATATGAAATAAAACTCATATAATTTGTTATTATGAAGCTGATGCTTTGTCAAACTGGAATTATTCTCTTCTGCTGGGCTCCTGTTTGAAGAACTAGAAGCCACCTCAACACTGTGTGAAACAAATATAGATATTCTGACTGAATGGCGCTGTGGATTGCTTGCTATTTAGAGGAAAATCCCTCGTCAGACTAACCACAGGCTGCCAGCGCCTGCTGAGCTCTGTTCCCGTCTCCTTGGGCCCTTGATTGCAGTCCTGCAGGTGGTGGAAGGTCCAGATTACACTAATTACTGTGAATGTGTTTGGACGAGCGTCAAAAAGTCATTACCCTGTCAGTTACACTGAAATCAGGCGCAGTTTGTGTATTTTTGGACATCGAACCGTGACGGAGTCGGAGGCTCTCCAGATACAATCGTGGCACAATGTGCTGCAGAAACCCGTACGTCAGAGCAGGGAATTGAGAAGACAGCGAGAAGGGTTGCGGGCTAAAGGAGTCGCATCTGCTTTAGCACCGATGCATCTGGAACGGAGTCCGATCCCAGACGGAACAAAGTGGATTCACTGTAAAACACCAGAGCTCATAAAAGCTCGAACATGGCGCAGAGAGAAGAGAAGAACAAATGGAAAGGACACGTTTATTAACCGTCGCTTTTATGGTCAATCACCAACAACTATTCCAAAGTGCTGGTGTTATAAAGCACAGGAACTGAGGGTATGAAGTTTAATTTAGCATGAACGGCTTTGTTTCCGGAGGGTTTTGCAAATACTGTATTTCACCGGACTCTTATCATTCTGCTCGGTGACTTACCGTAGTTTTAAGAATCACTGGACCGCTCACTGCTCGGAAACAAGCCGCCTTCTCCAGGAATCGTAGGCTATCAACTCAAAATCCATTATTAAATGTCGTCCTCATGAAATTCAGAAGCGTGTTGAATGATATCTGCTTGTATCTGCTCGTCTCATCCATGTAATCCCTATGATGAGGAACCACGCAACTCTTTCCTATGGATTGTGTGAATTATGGAGGTCAAGTGTCTGCAAAATGGATCCAGTTGTGATGTGAGACCACAGATATTGTCTCCTTGCACCAGTTGGGTTCTGGGTACTGTCAGGTTCTTGATTTTTTTATTTCTGGTAAAAATGTGCCATCTACCGAATGTGGGTTATTCCCGAGAAGAGTAGAACAGGATGCATGAGACCGGTGACGGTTCCTCCTCATCGCTGAACTGCACTCTGTTGTAGTTTCTGTCTTTGTCTAGTTGTTGTTCCCGAACATGAAACCCACACCGAGCGCAGAGCTGCAGTCACCAGAGGAGGACGCCGGGCCCGGGTCCAACTCCCCAGTCCAGTGAGCGACGAGTGGAGCGGCCACGGAGAACTCATCAACGCTGGTTAGAGAGCGCTCGGGGATTTAGTGTTGCACTTTCATGAAGTCCAAAAAGAAAGAATGTGTGTGTGATGCAGCAGAGACAATTCTGAGTTGGATGATTTAACTTGATTTGTTTATTTAAACCTTTTTTTTTGGCTTTGACTTTATTCAACTTTGAAAAATTTACTTTGGGCTTCCATCAAAATCTCTGATATGATCCACTCTATCCACCGTCATAAAATTATATCTCAGGAAAGATGCACGCTGGTAAGTAGATGTGAATAATTAATTAATTTGATAATTCAGGTAAAATATCCATGAACATTTTGTCCAACTAAATTAATCCAGGTTTAAAAAATTGTTTATTTAGAGATAAACCTGCAATTTAGTAACTTTAAGCAGCACATGTATGTTTGGAGCAGTTTACAGAACCGTACATTCAGACACCGGAGACGTCACAACTCCCATCTTCAGATGTTTATTTTTGATATCATCATCAAAATTTTTACAAAACATTTTTCTGACAATAATATACTCAAAGAAGAGCCATATTTTTGCGCTTGGACCAGGTCTCCACAAAAATGCGTAAAGGTCTGAATACAGTTAAAAGAACCCAACAAAATAAAAAAAATCCAAAATAAGAAATAAAAAAAACAACCAACTACCAAAGAAAAACAATGCAGCGCATATTTACACCCTACAGAAATCAATGCTCTCTGCAAGAAATGAATGAGGAGACAGCGGGGGGAGGGGGGGGTGTCCTGTGGTTTGTGTGGAAAGCATTTTTTTTAGAGGGGGAAAGTGGTTTGAGGCTGCAAAGAAACACAGACTAATTCTGATATTGCTTTCTGTCAGTGTCTCTCTCTCTCTCTCTCTCTCTGGACTGCGGGAGTGCAGCCCGTTTAAATGAAAGCCTTCCTTTCTTCGGCGCTCGCGTTCGGACCAATTAGGGGCATAAACGGGCTTTGTCGGACCCAACCAAGAAGTGTGTTTTTCTCCGACAGAGGTTAATGACCGTGCCGTCCCCTTTCTGTGTCTCCCCCCCCCCCACGACATGAGCAACAACAGAAAAACACAGTCAGGACAATGCGGGTCAGAGGTTAAAGACTTCCTGCTAATGTGGAACAGCGTGGAACAATAAGAATCAATGGGGACCGGCCTGAACATCAGTAATGGTTGTTTCAGAGGAGGTAGAGGAGTGGGTGCTGCTTTAGATACACACGCACACGCACACGCACACACTTAGGCCTTCTGGGTACATGCAGGGTCGCTAACTCACTAGCAGGGCTTCCTGTCTCGCTCGGCGCCTTCTTAGCACGACACACTTATTAATTCTCACCACTTTGCAGTCTGCACACGCGCTAATGACACACTAACAAAAATAGAAAGTGGAAATCTTGAAGTGGCAGATGGGGAGCATTAGCCTGTTTATTCATTCATTTCCTCTTCTTCTTCTTCTTCATCTTTTTTTCCTGCTCGCTTCCCCCCCCGATCCGTACGTATACGTGCTCCAGTCGGAGGCGCGGGGATGTGCTCCGGCGCTGCCTGCAGGTAAGACGCAGATGTGTGGCAGAGGAGGAAAAAAGGCTGCAAATCCTCGTCTGGCTTGGAATTCAATCTATTTATCAGGTAATGGATTAGAACCTGTTGACGCTCGCAGATGGCCGGGGGGGGGGTGAACTGGAATGAATGAGAACGTCAAAACCTGGAGTGCTTATTTATCAAGTGTGTGTGTGTGTGGATGTGTGTTTTTTTTCCCACTTGTGTTTTGGGATTGCAATGATTGTTTCTGCAATTAAAGACTGACGAGGTGAAGTGGATTCTGTGTGATGAAGTGCACATCATTAAACTGAAGTCCAAGAAGGTGTTTAAACTATAGATGTGTGTTTTTCTATGCACGCATGCATATTACATAGTTTAGAGGATGCAAGTATGCCTTTTGATTTGTGTGAGCCATATGTTACTCTACAGGATACTAGTGTGTGTGTGTGTGTGTGTGTGTGTGTGTGTGCGTGTGTGAGCTTGGCAGGAGAAAACTAACTCTCCTTCTGCACATGTGTCACCAGGGTCGGACGGGAATCGGCCATGACGTGTCACTTCCTGCGCCAACAGTCGTCTTGGCCGTTCGCACCAGAAGAGCATTTCTCCACAACCGGTCATGAAGCCATCCTGCTCCTTTTTTTCCCAATCACACGCTGAACTGACCTTTCTAACGACCTCATGAATTTATAACGTAAAGCTTCTCATGTGCTCCTGGAGACGCAGGCGGTTGCTACCTCTGCAACAATGACGTGAAGAGACCATTGTCTTCTGTGAGGATCTGCTGGGAGAGGCATTTTCTGCACAAATACTAATACATGGAATAACTTAAAAAACGACTCGTATTCTTTCTACTAAATTTAGTCGATGAGCCGATTTTGAAGGTCCTGGAAAATAAAAAAACGTCTCCTGCAGGAAAAGATTGAGAAAAGGTAAACACGTGTGTGTGTGTGTGTGGGCGGGGCCGCAGGGTGGAGTATCTCAATGGCATCAGTCGGGGAGAGAACGCCAGGCTGCGGCACATGAAACATGAACTCGCCTGACATTATCATGTATGAAACCGCCAATCAGATTTGTTTACCACGTTATCGAGGGTGCCAGACGCTCGGATCGTTTCCAGCCCCAATTTAACCCCTGGCTGAAGCTGTTTGTGTCATTTCTTAAAGTGGAATAAAAGCCGCCTGGGGCGTTTTTTGTCTGTAACAAAATAAAATGTCCTTGAACTTACCCATTTGTCCCTCAATATATATTCTCTGTCTCTCTCTCTCCGCCCCTCTTGCCTCTTCCGATTCTCCTCTCCCCTCCGAGATTTGCATTTAGCTTTTCCTCTGAGCATAAACACTGAAATATGAAAGTTTTCGCTGCGATTCTTCAGACCTTTATTCACCCCACCCGGAGCAAAAGCGGAAAAAGAGGGGAAGGAAGAGAACAAGCTCCCAGTGAAGACTTGAGCCCAAACTCTGAGATCGGAGGAGGAGGGGGGGGGTCGGGGTGTACGCAACCATAAACAAACAAAAGCAGAAGAGAAAATAAAGCCTGTTGGCGTTGTGGGGCTGTAGCGCGCACGGTCCTGGAGTTCAGCTCAAACATGCATCATTAGCATGCAGCGCCGGTGCTCCCCAGCTCTCTGATGGCAAAGGAAATGGACAAAAGACGAAATAATTACTGGCGGCAGGATTCGAACATTCCACTGAACGTATATCCAAACCTTTATCAGGGAGGGAGCCGCGATGAATCGAATGCTTATTAGTAGGAGATTTAATTGTTAATACACAGAGATTTGTGAGCTTTTTTTCTAATTACGCGTGAAGGCCAACGTGAAGCTTTGATCGTTGTGTTGAGGGCGATGTTGAATCGGCGTCGCTGAGGTAATCACTACATGTGGGGGTTTTTGGCAGGAGACTATTAAATGGGGAAAGTCTGTCCCCGGAGCGAGCGGCCCACACGAACCTCTTTCTCAGCCTTACACGGCGCCAGGGAATCCTACTGTAGGCGAGACCGGGGCAGGAATGGGTCGGCAGACGAGTTGCCGTAAGAGCGACGGAGTTGTCGCGTGACACGTTGCGTCTGGCGTTCGTGGCACAGGCGACAGGAAACACCTCTGTGGCTGTTCACGTCTCCGGGTCAGTGCTCTTCCCTAACCGGGCGCAAGTTTCCCAAAATATCAGCATGCGGACAGAAATAGAACATCGTTAAACAGGTTCACCCGAGTCACCAAGAGGCAGACATGAAATTCAGGCCAAGGAGTTAGCAGGGGTGATATAGAGCAAGGCAAGACAATACATGGATAGAATTGAGAGAGCTCCCATTATAAAGACATTGGCACAGCTGCTATTACAAAAGTAAACTCCACCAGCACTATGAAGCAACCGTACTGAGCGAATCAGCTTTTTATGCAATGTCCTGTACACGAAGGGGGAACTGAGCCCTTCTTAGTCTCAGACTTTTGGGGTCGCTTGTCTTTTTCGGGGGCTGGTTTTTTGGTAAAAAAACAAACAAAAAAACATTTAACACAGGAAGAAATTATGGCACATCAAAAAAGAAACATCCTGTCACAAGTTTAAACTCTCGTTGTAAAGAATATCACACTACGTCCCCTTGAGTAGACCTTAAAATGGCAGAGTTGGAATTCATCAACGAGAGGAGTGGGATGTAATAAACGACACGTCACACGGCCGCCTCCTGCACGATCAGCTCTCACACGTCGGAACGGAAAACACGGGATCTCGGTGTTTAAACGACAACAGGCCTCCAAACCCCCTCTTTTTCTTCATGTGATTCACTAAAAACGGTTTTGGATTTGAGAAACAACCTCGGTAACTTCTGTTGAATGGCGTGGTGTGTGGAATAGTGACGGGAGCAGATAGAAAAATATTTATCATCGAAACAACAGGAGCGTCGCGGCAGGAAACCTCCTCGGGACAGATTCCCGCCGCAGAGTGAATAAGGCTCCTCTTCTGGTCACAAGCAGTTTGTGTTTCAGAAGAAGTGAAGTTCATTTTTCTTTTTTTTTCTCCTCCTCCTCCTCCTCCTCCGCCTCCTCCTCCATTAAAGATTCACTATTTACACGATAAATAAGTTCTATTTGATTTTTGTCCTTTGATTAGTCTTATAGAATTTCTTGACATCATCTGTGAACACCTCGAAAAAAAAATTTGTCTCTTCTGTTCAAAGCCAGAATAACAAACAGAAACAAAACAAAACAAAAAAAGTCTATTTTTTTCTTCTTATCTTGAGGACACACCCACATTTACTGGGGGTTTATTTTGCCCCCTTATCAGTTTCATCTGTGGATGAATCCGCTGCTCTGTGGGAGGACCGAGTTTCCTCCAACTCCCGCGAGCACGTCCACTGACATGTAGAGGGATGGCCCCGGCGCTCTGCTCGGATTAAGCCGGTGGATGATGTTTGACAGGCCGTCGCGGTCGTATCCGTACCGGCTCCCCTAAGTCAATAAGTAGCAGTGCTCGACGTGGTGGCCGAGGGGTTAGCGGGTGCAATAAAGTCCAGCACCGCAGGCCCCCCCCCCCTTTGCTGCAGGGGAACAAAAGAAAAGGGGAGATGTCAGGCGATATTCCCAGTCCAGTCCGACGGGTTCACACGCAGGTCGAGGAGAAGTCAACGTGCCGGCTCCACGCGCTCCCACTAGGCACCGATGTTCTCTGTGGCCGAGACGGGAGCAACGTGGCCCGGAGCTTCGCCAAAAACCCAGCGAGGACGGCGCTCTCCAAACTGTCCGGAGCGGGCGGGAGTCAAACGGCGACTCGACAAATGTTCTGTTCGGGGCAGTGAGAGTGGTTCGGCCTTCAGTAGAGTGGACCTTTTTTTAAGAATATGTACAATTCGTTTTGCATTCAAATGTACTTATTTTTATCACAACAAAACAACCCCCCCTCCCATCCCCTCCCATCCCTCCCCCATGATTACCTCTTTAAAGCATAGTGAATAATTCAGCTGGGATATGATCATATACAACAAAAACCTGCCATTCTGAAGTGGAAAGGGCCCCGTGTCATGTGTAAGAGAAAGTTATGGATCATGCTGTGATGTGTCTGTGGTTGTTGAGATCAGCTACGATACGTAATCATGAGAAAAAAAAACTTTTTTTGTTGTTTATCTGTGCAGACGAGCTCGGTCCGCCTGAGACCACCGGCAGATTTTGGTTGTAATTGTGACGTTGAGGTTGGCAGAGGCCAGGTGACGTTTTAAGAACGGCCCTCGGCTGAAGTAGCACATGTGCATTAAAATGAAAAAAAAAAACAGAAAAAGTAAACTCTTTGGTTCGACATGCACATTAATGGAGCTCAGCATGAAATCCAACATCCGAAGGAAAAAAGAAACAGAAACTCTTGCAGTCACTCGTCTGAAGGGAGTGACTCATCTCTACGAAATAAAGAGATAGATTTTTTTTTTTTGTGAACGACTACCGACTATAAAAAGTAAAAATAATCACAGTAAGAAGCCGCCTGCTCTTCACGCCACGTTCAGTGTCTTTTTATGTTACGTTTTATGACTGAAAACTCGTGTTTATTGCACTTTCCCTTTCCCTCCTGCCTCGGCGCAGGTGGACTGTCCGTTAGGCTGTGAGCAGGAGCCCCGTGATGCCGACATGGCAAAGACCAGATATCATTTTTGTCACATTCCAGATCACCTCCCGTTCAGTCAGTAGTGATACGTTTCCAATAAGGTGCTTCGGAAAAACAACAAAACCAAAAAGAAAATGATCAGCGATGGCGTCTCAACCTCGACTGTATACTGGTGAGTCGGTGTGTTTCTGATGGCAAATCCCCTCCAGGCAGAATGTGATATATATATATATTTTTTTTTTACATTTTTTCCTGTAGTCATGTTCTGAAAACAAGGCCCCCACTGAATAAACCAGCTCACCTGCCCCTTCATTTCAAAGTCAGGGTTAATCAAAGGCCCCTTGCCCCCATTTCTAACAACCAGGCTTGGCTCGCTAGCGTCCGAATTTGAGTGTGCCGGTGCGCTCGGCGGAGGGAAAGGGCCCGCCGCTGGGACCGTCGGTCGGTGGTCTGAGGGAAGGCGGAGGGGAGCGAGGCCCTGGCATAGGGGCGCCTATGCTGGCAGCGGAGGGCACGGCGGGCAGCGCCACTGTCTGTATGGTGCCCCTATCACGCGGCCCCAGGTCGTCCAGGCCCTGTGGGGGTCCCTCGTAGCCCATGTTGAGCCGCAGGGGTTGATGGGCCTGGCAGTAGTCGACAATGGGCTGCTCGTAGCGGTAGAAGGTCAGTGCACCCATCTGGTGGGGGACCTGTTTAGAGAGAGAGAGCGGAGAGGGACGAGAAGAGGACATGAAGAAAGAGAATGAGACACAAAGGTTCTCAGCAAACTGTGGAATTCAAATTTACCAAAAACAAGAAAAACTGATGAAAATGAAATGAGAGAATTATGTCCAATGATGTCATAAATGATTATGCACAATGATCTGTTACTAGTCACATTATGTTTCCTGTTTTTATTTGATATTCATTTCATTTTAACTGAACTATTGTGTGTTGAAGCTAATTTTGTGTTTGTGTTTGACGGCCCCAGCTGAGGTTCACCACCTTTCACCCCGAATGACTGGAGGTGAGAGGAATTTCATTTGTGTTGTGTGCACATATCCAGCTGCTGTTGTGTATTTTTTTTGTTTTGTGATGCAGGTGAACCAAGCTTTTTATTTTATCTAAAATAAACACGGATTAAATGCAGACTGTTGTCCAACTAGAACAAACCCCCCCCCGGATGTTCTGCGGCGACCACAGACACAGCTGTTTACCTTTCGACATTACATCCTTTCAAATGATGTTGTGTTTGGTTAATTTGTAACACCACATTTCACTGTGCATGTGCGACTCCAACCCGGCAGCACAGTCATCTTGGCAGCTCGCTCCTGGCCCTCTGCAGTCGTCCTCACATGGCGACCACCTGAGCCTGCAGCTACCCAAAACCTGTTTGCTGCAGAATCCCTCCCCCCCCAAAAAAACGAGTGCTCTGGAGCATCTGCGACAAATCCTCTTTTTTTCAGATGTGAGACGTCTCCCCGAGTTTCCCTTCCTGCCCGTGACTTGTGCAGCGACGCTCAGTGCGACTGTCGCACGTTTACGTAGCACCTGAATGACACAAAACCACACTTGCTTTTGTGTTCAACTCGAAAGTACAAGAGTTTGGAGCAAATGGGCCTGTGCCGTGTTCGGCGCCGTGTCACCGCCAGCAGCACACGTCACATCTGGCCGTGTGTCTGATCTCGTGTTTCCCCTCCCCTGACCTCGACGCGGCGCCAGACGCACAGATGAGACTCCTGAGACGCTCCGTCTAGTCCCGGCTTAAAGACGCACAATTAAGAGATTTCTAACGGGCCGTGAAAGCAGCGGGGTGAGATGGCAGCTGACCTGGATTACACGCCGCGCCCTGGCAGAGCGACGGCTCATCACATCTGAACGCAGAGGCGACAAGAAGCACACAACAACAGCAGGAGCTACAGATATGACACCGGCACGGAAGACATGAATAATACAACCCCTGACTCCAGAGGAGGCGTTGGGAGAAGAGCTAGTGTCGCAACTGCATCTGTCTTTCATGCACACTGGTTAAACCTTCTTATCGGCCTTCACCAGTGATGGGGACCAGAGCTCTGAACCAGTACGTAATTGACCCAGTTCCACCAACTTTCAAGCCCACAAACAAACGGACGTGTTTTAAAAGAGAATCCACTTCTGTAAAAGTCAGTTTTTTTACAAGATGCATGTTTTTCTACAATGTTTTTAGACTAAAGACAACAACATTGGCACATGAAACCAAACTTAGTCACTTGGTTAAACACCACAGGTAGAAAAATGGCCCTTTTGAATTGGTGAACTGCAACGTAGAAAATAAATAATAGTCCATGCCAATTACTGCTAAATACTAAATGATGTCCCAGAGAAGCAAAGCATTAGAAGACAGGTTAATAAAGTGGAATTGAAAATAAGAGCGTCATGTACATTCATTAACTTAATATACAAAGAACTTCTGATAAGAGAAATAATATTCGAGGGACTATAAAATAATTTAGGACAGGATTTCTTAAAAGGACGACTCTCTGTGTCAATGAAATGCAGATAAATGCAGAAGGAGACGGGGGAATAGTGTCTGTTTATAAGCGAATGTGTGTGTGTGTGTGTGTGTGTGTGTGTGTGTGTGTGAGAGCGAGCTCACAGATTTCAAAGTCAAATGGAAATGGCGTCGCGCAAACGCAGCCTGGCAGTTCAGGAATTACCCTGAACCAGGGGGCGAAGATAAAGCCACTCTGAAAGCATTAACACCAGTTCTGTTTCAGATAAAAAATGGTGTTATTCCGTAACCTGGAGCGTTACAGTAACACGCCCCCGTGATGCACTGCGGCATCACAATCCAGCAATTGCACAAATAAAACAGCTGCTGAGAGCTCGCTCATCCAGCGACGGGACACATTTTCATAAAATCACTTCTCCAGTCCACACATCCAACGACACCCACGCACCTCCAGAGCCGCCACCTTCCCTTCCTTCCGTACCTCTTTCCTCCCCAAATGGACTCCATTAAGCGAGACTGACTCATTACATTATAGGCACTCAGTGGATTACTCCCCTCATTTAGATACTAAACCCTTCACCAACCCCGCCGTCGCTATAGCCGCCACACCTCCACCGCCTCCGCCACCGCCGCCGCCGCCATCCCCCGTCCTCCGCAGCTCTGCTCACAGCTCCCTGCCCAGGTCCAACGAATTAATTAACCAACATTAACTCCTTACCGTTTCAGTGGATTCTATCAAATTGTCAGGGCATAAATCTGGCCTCGTGCAGATTGCGAGTGTGTGTGTGTGTGTGTGTGTGCACGTGTTTGTGCATGGATGCCTGTCTGAATATATTTGAAAGAATAAGGAGGGTGAAGGAACAGAATGAGACAGAAAAGGGAGAGAGAGAAAATCCACTATATGTATATAAAGAGAGATGAGACGGCAGCTTTGAATTCAACTTGCACTTTTAAAATATTCAGCACGTGTAGAAGAACATGTGACGTTGAGAGATGCAAACCGATCCCTTGGCCAGATGTGGTTTGTCGACCACATACAACCCGAGATGCTCCCTGAATAAAACGTATATCATTGATATTCAGCCCTAATCCGTGTAGTTGAAAGGTACAACTAACTCATTAGGAACAGTATCAGCCTCGTTTTGTGCCTCTCAGCATTATGGGAATTATTAATTCCTCACACTGAATAGTCTGTTGACAGCGAAGACAGCCAAATATGTAAATGGCCAACATCTGGTCAGAAGAACAAAATAATACAAAACAGACACTTCAGTTTACTTTCCAAATGTCCTAGAGATACGTGGTTTGGGTGGGAATGAAACCTGGAAGGTTGCCGGCTTATCAAACCAAACCAAACACTGCAGAGAGATTATTTTTGTATTTCAGCAAAATAAAAGCATCAAAGGGCGAAGTCCGTCCTAATCGCTATAGATACAAATCGATTCCCCTTTGATTCAGTATCCACCAATGGAATCGCTTATCTCGCCTGTTGGTTTACTGCTTAGCAAACGAAACACGGAGGCCGTTATTAAGATCTAACGTTGACGTCACTTTGAAATCGCAGCAATGCATCTCATCAAAGGTACAAAACCATTTGGTTATCATCTTGATTCCAGCATCTATATATATCTTTGGAGCGATAAGCGACTGCAACCTGAGATCCTTCTGGCGGCTTCTGGGTCTAGTCTGAAGACGCCGCCTCCAGTCAGACGCGAGGACACAAAGACGCCGACTGTCTCACTCGCTAAATCTGACGCTTTCGGGGGCTTGTTGAGCGCTGAGCACATAATTTACATATCCAGCTGAATGGGAGCCCGATGACGTTATCGGGGGCAAAGTGAGCGGATGTAACGTGCTTGACAAATTGGTTCATTTTCCACTGATTGTGGTGTTTTTGCAAGGAAACACTTGAGATACTGTGTCTTTATCTGTGCATTGCATTACATGAAGCATCCTCATATCCAGGATGGAGACAGAACTGGTCCTGGCACCTGATTGCGGCTCTTTACATCGGATCAAGGGTGTGAGTTGTGCCGATCGTGAGCTGGAGCGCCGAGTACAGTAAGGAGGCTAAATGTAGCCCAGGGTCACGTCGCCATGCGCCAGGTAGCAGCGAGGCAGCAGGACATTTGAAAGGCAAAACGGTGAGCACAGCCGCTATGAATTATGTATTTCAGATTACGATAGAAGAGGGAAGCGGCGGCAATTATCCTCCTTCTGAGACGAGCAAGAAACGCGGCGACCGAGAAGGGAACAAAGTCCGTCAGGGGTCAAAGTTGAGAAGGAGCGTTGGAGACATGAAGGGGGAGCGACGGACCAAAATACCACAACGCTGTTAGAACACACAAATCAATTGTGCCGCTGAGCAGTCGAGCTTTAGTTGGTGCAGGTGCAGCCCCGTAACGTTTTATTGTCTAGCGAGCAGCTCCCATCAATTGGAATACATTTGCATTACGAAAAAAAAACACACACACACACACACTCACAACCTCTCATGCTGCAACGCTGGATGGATTTTCTTTTACATCCTTGGATCTCTGCCACCTCTATCAGCATGTGCTTCAACTCACAATGACTGGCACCCTGCCTCCTCCTGGATGTCTGTCACTGAACGCCTGAACGCTCCGCAGGGTGACCTCAGGCCCCGGAGCCTTGACGCAACCTGCCCAAGGAGACTCGGACCGCTGTCTGTCTTGTAAACCCTTTTTCCTTAAACTTTCATTCCTGGGGACTTGAGCTGCTCTTGTGTTCCGAGGTTATTTCTGCATATTTGATGGTCACCGCTGTAAAAACCCGAGTCAGAGAACATGCATGTGTTTCTTCCCCATTCTACAAAACATATATTTCTAAAATACAGCTCTAATTTGTTCGGTTTCATGAGTAACTTCAAAAACAAATCCCCCCCAAATTAATTTTCCACACCATCCCAGTGCCCCTCTGAAGTCGTGTTTTTCTCTCTTTTGCCTTCATGCTTTCATGAGCAGCTAAGGAGGCAGCGCCGGTGCCACGGGCAGACAATGCTAATGCCTCCGTGGGCTTTAGGAGCATTACAGTTCAAAAAGTCTGCAGCCCTTTCCCCGGCCAAACACTTTGATCCCCTCCCGTCACTGAATTATGGGACACAGCAGCAGAACCAAGTCGAGAGGAGGCGCACTAAGAGTCTCCCACTAAAATGTTGCCCAGGCTTTAGTTTTTTTTTTTTTTTATGACTGTGTAAACCCATGAAGAAGGGAATTGTTTGTTTACCAGTTTTGAGTGGGAAGTGTTTTTTGTCTTCCTCTGTTAACATGAGAATTATCAACATTTCTTTTTTATATTTTTGTGAATATTAGCCGTTGTTGTTCTGCTCCAACATGTCAACAATGTCTATTGCGTTATTAAATATAAAAACAATTTGCAGGATACCGATTCACTCCTGAAAGCCACCGTGAACCACGAGCTACTGGAAATAACTGTTTAATTACTCTTCTCTTTGTCCGGTCCTCGTCCCTCTGGTCCTCTTTGTAGAGACGTATTACCATAATTCATTTTTGGTCCATCTATATTTAAAGGAGACTGCAATGCATATTTGATGTAAAGGTTCAGCGTCTGTGCTGTTGGAATTGTCTCAGTGTAACCACATCCCACACAACTGTGCTGTTGTACAAAGTAGTAACTGTCACAGGGAATAAATCTCAGCTTCCACGGGGCTCTGCTTCTCTTTTCAGATATTTTCCACTGAGCTCTACATCATTTTTGGGGCAAATAGGACATAAACAAGAGTGAAATCAACGGGGCTGCGTCGCAGAAACTTAACCTACATGCAAATAAAGTAGGAAACATAGAAATAAACTACGTTGTTCATTCCATACGTCACCTTACAACATGTCACAGTGTTAATGGCATATAAAGAGGTGAGGTGTGTAAATATGTACTTGTACATATGGTCCAACGGTGCCAGATGTCTCTCGCTGACTTTCAAGTGATAAATACATAACTGTGTACTATATGCAAAATGTCACCGTGTGTGTGTGTGTGTGCGTTGCATGAAAGTCCATACGTGCGTGTGGTTCTGCTCACATGCATCTGTCTGTGCGTGAAGAGCCCGTGTGGGTGAGCGCTGCCTCTTGCATGTCTGCTGCCGTGGCGTGCGAGGGGAGGGGGATAGTCGGCACAGATGTTGCTGGGCGGGCATCAGTGACACGGAGCCCACCAGTCGGGCTTTTCAGCAGAGCAGTGTGCGTGGACATGTCTGAGGGGGTGTGAAGCTAAACACCATCAGTTTGCTCTCAGACAGCACATCCCGAGAGGAAGCCTTCCCAGCTGCATGGGGCAAGTGTGTGTGTCTGTGTGTGTGTGAGTCTGTGTCAGTATAACAGACTTATGTGTGTGTGTAGTAGTAGTAGGGCACATCTGTCTTTGTGTTAACATCTGTCGTAACATAATCAAAGGCAGCATGAGAGAATGTTGATGAAGGAGAAATCATCATCATTCCCTGGAAATTACATCTTCTTTAAGAACAAAGCAAAGTGGAACTAGAACGGCAGAAACCCTCCGTCAAGGCCAAACCCTGGAAGAGTGCATTAAATCCATCGTATGCGTTTGGACGTAGTTGTAAAAGTATTAAAGATAAATAAAAACACGTGATCTCAGCTCCAGATTGGTGGCAGTTACAGATTTGTTGCCCGATTTGTAATCTTACAAACAAACAAACCTCGACGGATCCATCAATCACTCTGAAGCTGCGTGTCCATGCATTCATTTCCTTTAACTTCATTTGATTTGATGGGACCAGCGAACCCCTCCCATCATATAGAGCCCCCCCCCCCTTGTTAGCTTGTGGCCCAGTGACACACGTTTAACCCTCTCATTTCCAAAAGTGCAGCGGCTGTGATCGAAGTGCACGACAGAGATTGATCCACTAATCCCCCCCCCTCCACAGGCTGACACCACACTACAAACAGCCCTGTAGCACCGAGTGGAGGATTCACTCTGCTGCTCCGGGACTCTGCCGTCACCGAATAATGCTTCCACTTCCAGTGATCAAATGAAATCCAGGAACACTTTGATCATATCTCCTGGTGAAATCGTATATACCCTCACGTTCCATTTCACAATTTGGGAAGCTAAAGACGCGTGTACCTGCCATTTCACTGTCTTTTTTTTTTTAAGAGCTGCATCCATTGAGTGGGCGTAAAGAGACGAGTCATAAAGGGTCAGTTAACTTCAGAGGCAGAATGTGCAACCTTGATATCCCCTCGTTGAGCCGCGTGTAAAAAAAAACAACCGTCCACATTTTTAAACTAATTGATTCTCTAAACAAGCCGTTAGTCTCCCGCTAATTCCATAATGACTTCAGGTCCTTCTATGTGCAGTGACTCTTGATTACAGGTCTCTGACACAACACAACACACACACAACACAAAACACACACAGGTACACTCCGTATTAAAATCAGGGGAAAGTGAGGGAGAAAAGTGGGGGAAAGTGGGAGCAGGATCGAGAACCCCCTTCACACACCAGTGAGCGCCCATCACGACCTCCTCCCACTTCACGGTACGTACAGTAGAGGAGCTTCTGCCGACCACAGGAAATGGGCCGTGAAATGTTACTCACCGCTCAACACGTGATCTAACACACACACACACACACACACACACACACACACACACTGCAACACACAATCACAGCAGCTAATGAAGCACTTTTTTACTCATTTTACAGTTTCATGTCATCTCACTTCCGTCCTGTACAAATCAGGGCTGCGGTTAATGATAATTATCATTGTTAATTATATTTTGGATTATTTGCTTACTTTACTTTAATTGTTATAATGTCATTAGTCTGTTTGCTTTGACTGACAAACGTTGGTTAATTTATAATGATATAAAAAACCTATTCTCACTTTTGTGAAGCTGTGAGCAGAAAACGTTTTGGTGTTGTTCCCCTTGATGGTGACTAACTCATAATTAATACTCCAGACAAATCTTCGGTCACTTAACCAATCAAGTAAATGAGTAGTTACGCTAATTGTTTCAGCCAGGGGGCGTATGATTGCTGCTATAGCACTGTTCAGCTACTTTAATAAAAAAAATAACAATAATAATAATAATACAAGAGCAATCATCTTATTTGTCTTAACACTCACAGTAATTAGCTTAACGAGGAGTAGAGAGTCAGTGTTTTGCCTCTCAGGCTGCTCCACCTTCGGTCAACTCGACAGAAATGTGAGATAATGATGATAAGAGCATCAATAGAGATTAAACATTATATATATTATGATTAAATCATTGTCATTTTTGTATGTATTATTTGTCGTCAACCAATAATTACAGCAGCTTTATTTTCAGATTAAATCCAGCACTTAACCCATTCAAATCTGCGAGATGTGATTTAACCGAACACCGTAAATGATACTGTTTGTAAATGTTAATGAAGTCCGGGCACTTGCTGATGTTGTTTCATGGCTAAACAAACAAACGTCTCCTCGTGCAGTAAATCTCCTGCGACCCGGCGCCCGGCTGTGTCTGAGGACGGCAGAGTGACGGGCCGTGTCAAAGGAGAACGATTTGTAGTTTCATTTCTGCTGTCCCACAATGAATTCAAAGTTCCCAAATCTCTTGGCTGCCTATGTCTCGCATTATGTGCGGCTTCCCACCGCGGCGGCGGCGGCAGCGGCGGCACCGGCAGTGTGTCTGAGTAATGAGCATGACCTCAACATAAACGCTGTGTGGCCAACTTGGCTCCACACTGGGAGCGTCCGTCGCACTTTAATCAGGGATATTGGGGAGGAGTGTGCCGGGGAAGGCAGTGCCGGGGCTTTTAAAGACCTGACTAATAAGACATGTCAAAGGGAGCTGGGCAGCAGCCAGAACTGATACCCACTCCCTATCTGCTCCCCCCCCATCCCGCCTCGCCGTGCACCAGCCTCGGCAGCGTGTGCACACAGATGGTCTTTTAACAAAGCTGGATATTCACTGATGCACACAAACAACACAGAAGCATCTCGAAGCAGCATGCGCCCTCATGGCTAATCATTTTCTCCCGTCTCTCTTGGCTCGACTCACATTTTTCACCCTTGTCTGACTGTTGGAAAAAGTTGGAAAAAGGTCACATACTTTCTCCCTCCCTCCTCCTCCTAATTATTTTTTTAAAAAACCCATTTTTTCCGCTCCACGAATCAACATGTTCTCTCTTCTGAACGCCAGAAATCGAAGTTTCTTTTAATTATTTTCTTGACCAAATGCTACTTGTCACTCGCTCCTCGGTCGCTGGACAAACGCCATTCGTGCGAAGATGTGTAGCAGCGTAGATAGAGTATAGTAGATGCTATAAGTTATATGATACGTTTTATGATAAAGTAAGTGTACAGTGACTTTTGGTACAATAATAGGTTTTTGTTAGCCAAGGTTATTAATCTAATTCCATAAAACCTTATTCCTGGTCCACATATTTACACATTTTCAATTATTATACATCGGATTTCATGATTTTTTTGGGATGTGAGCTGGTTAAGAAACCCAAAGTAATTAGTACAAGTTTAGCATTTTCATCCTCTGCTTCTTTTAGGTGCACAGACATGCATGGAGCTCCCTTTTTGATTCAGAATCACAGACACTAATTTGAATTAGAGCGATAACAACAACTTATTTGCCAGTAATTATGATAGATTGTGGAGTGCAGAATTAATGAGGAGGCGTATGTTTTCATCTGAAAAGGTAATTAGCCATCGGGCTTAAGTAATCGTAGGAGAATCCAGGTCGCTACAGACGCTCCCCGAGGGGACAGTTTTGCATACGCTCGCAGCCGAGCAAATCCCTGGAGAGACAACCTTTCCACTGATAAACCCTGACCCCACAGTTCCTTTGAGGCAAGAACATCTCCAGACTGAATTTCAATAACGCCGCGAAGGGAACTGAACACTGAGAACTGGAGTCGTCTTGAATTCAGAAGAATTTGCAGCAAATAACCTTTTAGATCACCTTGGTTTTCTTTGACAAGCTGAGACGACGCTGCATATCGGGTTTTTTCTCAGGGTTTATCTGCATCAGTTGGTTTTCAATTCTACTGCTTCACACATTCACCAGAATAAGTAAGTTAGCATCACGTGGTCTTTATTGTATCTCAGCTTTGTCATATTCTCACTGTGTGGTGCTGCTAACTTGTCATTTTTCATCGTATCCTTAAAATTCTCATTCTCTTTTGTGTCAAAGTTGCATTTCCACCTTGAAGTTGTTATTGTATCCACACTGATGCTGCAGCTGCAACATCTGCCCACATGTGACGCCTGCTGCACGTCTGACTTAAGTTTCTCTACCATGGAGACAAACTCATTTCAACAGTACAGTGTACAGGAAAGCTATTATTAAGCTGTTAAGACGTCAGACCCCTTGTTCAACTCTGTAAAGAAATGTGGAGAAGGAGTTTTACCTTTCAGACGATGATGTTCGAGTTCTAAGGGCAAGTTTCAGTATTTGTTTTCACATTGTTGGAATAACTTCATTTCCAGAGTTTATTGCTTCCAGGGCTTCAACAACCTATATCCTTAACGATAAACGCACACAGTCTTATTTTGTCTTATGAATAGTTGTTTATATGTCGTATAAAAACAGACATTTCTCCTGAAATAAATAAAACCACGGTCTGACTTTACAGAGTCCGTCTGTTTTTCTTTTCCGCCTCCGACACTGTCAAGTTGTTTACTCATCTCCAGGTACATGCCAATCACTTCCCTCAGTTTCCTTTGTATCAGCGTTTACAGACGTCCCACTCTTTTGTTAGCCGCACTCATTTGTGTGTCTCTGAAGAACACTGCGTGGCTGCAGCCTATTATGCTCACTACTCATCCTAGCATCTCTCCAGAGCACTTAAATCTTCATGTTTGAGAACATTCTCAACAGCGAGAACAAAAAAAACCCCGATACGTACACGCGGTTGTTTGGCTCATATTCACACTGAAAACAAAGCAACACATGCAGCTGCAAGCCGAGACGAGCACAACGCTGAGTGACGGGACCGATGGCGCCGTAGTAAACCTTGTGAGATGCCTGTTCAGCAAGTGGTAATTAAAAACTGCCTGAATCCTCAAATCCCTGATAAATATTTCATCAGGTTGCTCATGTAATGGAGCAACAATATTCAAATTGCCGTTAGTGAGATAACCACAACACACACACACACACACACACACATTCTACACAATGCAATAAGCAGAAAATATATGTATATTTGTGAAGTTACAGCAGAAATGGGTAAAACTGAGGATTTCTTTGGGTTTTAATATTGTTGGAAACGTTCCGGATGCAAGTCCCCAAGTCAACAAAATGTATAACAAAGGTGTATATGAATAAAAAAGGATAAATGTCACGGCGGCGCACGATACAAAAATAAAACTCTTCTGTTGATATTGAAATAAATATAAACTCTCAAAAAACGACTCGTGGAGCCGCATCACTTGTTTAACATCACACTTCCACCTCCAGTTCCAAACTCTAAAAATTACCCTTGTACCTCCTGAGGAGTTTTTTTTTCCCGGCGTCGGCGCTGCAGGATTTCAGAGACACATCTGTTAACAGATGAGGTTACACAAGCAGAGTTGGAGTGGTCCAGAGGGAGGGGGGGGGGTCCAAACCTGACAGAATTTTTGAACAGCAAAATACCCCAGTCTGGTGCACTTTGACCAGCAGTCTGTCCGAGCCTGCAGCGATATGCTTCCATGCACTGTCAGGCTCCCTGTCACCGTGTCTCTCGCCTCCCTCCTACGCCTCTGTGTTGCTCTATTACCTCGTCGTTTCTTATTTTTCTCCTCTCCCTCATCTGTACCTGCCTCTGTCATCTCATCCCTTCCTCTCTCGGTCGGGTCAGGGTGTGAGAATAACCAGAGGAAACGCAGTAAAATCAACAATATCACCTTTAGTTATTTTCAAGAAAAACAACTGTTTCTCAAAAACCGTGCGTCTCTATCTACTCACTGGTTTTGGTTTGCTTGTTAGAAAATGAAATACAACTGGAGTTAGGATTCAAATACCTTTTGTGCAAAGTTTCTAGCAAATGCGTGTCGCAAACTTCAATGCGTTGCTTTGCATGGGGACAGATGGCGGACGCTGTGCAAACTTTCTGTTTTCCTCATGCAGAACTAGCGTCCTTGTACCTGCGTTATAGTGCAAACCTTCCATTTCACCATATGCTGCCAGCCAAGTCAAGTGTCAACCCAAACCTGCACTCCGCTCTCCATCTGGCGGATAGTGGCGCTCTCCCTTGCCAGGCCCCAACTGACTGATTTCAGCCATCTTTGCAGATTTCACGATCAATTGCCCGTTCAGTCAAGCTGAGCGTGTAGCTGCCTTTTGTCTCTTAGTTCCCAGGAATAGAATTTATAGTTCCTCTGCTTTTCATTCCCTCCTCTTAACCTGCAGCTTTTTTCCACGTACTCAAAATTGCAATCAGCGATTGGCAGAACGGAGCCACAACTAAACACACGGACAAACCAAGCGTACACAGGCAAAAAAAAAAAAAATCAATTTATATCCTGGCATGGACTTCAACGGAATTCAAAGCTGATGTAAAATAACTGATCTGTTCTGAATACTAAACCGAGAGTCCCTCATATTTGTTAACGGTGCAGATCTGAGAGTACTTGGTGGAGAGAGGGGATGGGAATTTGGAAATGAACACCCTCTTGTCCTTGGTGCAGTAACTTATCTCCCCCTGATGGCATCACAGTCAAATTTCTTATGTTTATGGATATTAGAGACGTACATAAATTCATTAATTCAGCCAGAAGTGTCTTGCAGGCATGATCACACTGTTGGAGAATACTAACACCTTGCTTCATGCCCTGTCGAGGCCCTGTCAGACTTCTAATGGGATGTATTTGGACGTCCTTGTCAGAACAGTTCGTTATCGCTCACAATGGAAAGAATAGAAGCCGCAGTCCGGGGGCGTCTGAGGGCAATTAGTTTCTTTACCGCTCTCGTTTTTTTTCCTCTAGTTTAAATTCTCGAACGAGTTAATGCAGTTAAATTATTCTTCTGTTGGCTAATTACACAACAGCTTGTTGAGGCATTTGTGAAAGCTTGATTAAAATAATGTATTATTATTATTATTAAAATAATTACCATCATTATCATTATCGTTTTTCTACAGGCGTGTGGAGTAATTACATGTCTAAGCACCGTCGGCCATATGTTCTTGATTTGGTCTAAAGAAAATCAAAGGTACATATGTGAGTTGTATCATTTGACGGGTGCTAACTGGCTCCATCAGGAAGCAGTTGTTATATTTGCATTAAAAATAAATATAGATATGCATGTAAGATGAAATGAAAAGTATACCCAATTAAATTCTCTTAATATGGACATTTCATTAATAATCCCTTTAAATAAACGTGAAGAACACTTTAATATATTATACTTAATCTTTTCATGTGTTCTTTTATCACGTTTTCTTTGTTAATCTAATATCCTACATCATTCAAAGCATGAGAACTTTATTAAAAAGGGACATTCTGAGCTGCAGCAACAACTGAAAGTAAATCGTATTTTAAAAACTGAATAATATGTTATCGAATTGATTATGAGTCACAGATTCCAGAAGGAGCCACACGTGTGTGTGATCTTTACATCGACTGGGAGCTAAGAGTTAATACCGCGCTGTATCTTGCAGTGGGTGGTTTGCTACCCCGGATTAAACCCTGATATATTGCAAATTAAATAAAGATTGAAGTGAAACACAGATACACAACGAGAGGTCACAAAGGTCGAGTCTGTGAAATGAAACCCTCAAAGACAAATCTGCTGCAAGGGGGGGAGAGGAAAAAATATATAAATTCCCATCAACTGGACAGAACGTGTCAGATTAATGCCGTCGGGTACGAGACGTATCTCTGTATGTGAATCATCTCTTTATCAAACGCCAGATACCGGCAGCGTACCGGTGTGCATGACACGCCGCCGACTGACGATGCTACGAGACTCTTATCAGATCTAAGTGCAACACATTCAAAATGCCACGCAGAGAACACACAAAGGGAAACAGGAGATCGAGGACGCTTCTCCAGCCTCACTGACGTGCACGGAGTCCGTCCTTCGCTTCCTGCGTGTGAGCGTGGAACATGAAAGAGGCCCTGATGGCTCCTGCCTTTCTACCGCAGCCCTCCCAGGGTAATTGCAGTTTCTTCCTTACTTTTAAAGCCCTGTCAGTCTTCCTGGGCTAAATGACATCCTAGTGGTAACCGAATTACAGGGAGGAGAGGGTGCCAAGAATTACCGTCCTCTGCTGCCTGCTAAGTGGTCTGATTGTGTGGTCATGTCCTGGGCATTAAGACGACTGTTTCCATGGCGATTCCTCCCAAAAAAAACATTATCACAGAGTGTTATTTTCTGTTTGAAAAGTCAGCTCGGTTATTACTAATATTTATTTTAATTCCCTGCCTTGACAGGGACAATCAATTATTGTCCAACCATGTAGAAATCACCACGGTGTCACGTATTTCACCTGTAAACAACTTTTCTTTTTTTATATCTATTTGAATGGAAGAGCAGCCGGAATAGAAATGTTCTTGGAAAATAAATGACAGAACTATTATGCTCATGTTGAGTGTGGGAAATAAAAACATGCTCGATTGTTAAGAGGGTGTTTCGGTGCGATCGTACAGCGACGACTCGTCTCTTCAGTGGCAGAGAGATGCTGTTTGAAGAGTGGGGCTGTCGATATCACATAGTTTATTCATCGCAAGTCGTGCACATGTACAAACACTTCTCCGTGGCATGTTTCCACAGTTACATATTTCTGAATCGAACATAAGGCGTCGGTTCTTCATGCTGGCTGGATAATTTGGGCTCTGTGTTTTACTGGGGGGAGTCAGATGAGAACACAACACAATGTTCTTTATGACTTGGTATAAATATGAAGGGGATGATGATGATGATCGTATTGAATATCACAGATTTTCTCTGTTTCTTCCTCAGCTCACATGCTGATAAAACATTAGATTAACCAGCACTAATATATATTAAAGTGTCAATTTAGATGCAATTTGGACACGTGATGCGTTTGATATATTGTAAAATCTTAATAAACAGAAGTGATGCTGTTGATTTTGATGATGGGCGCGGTCACGTCGACTGATTCTCCAGTTTTTAGCTTCACCGAACTTTGAGCAAACTGGTTGAACAGCTCTGTGTGCAGCAGCGGGGGTGCAGCTTCAGGCTCCGGTCCGGCTGCA
The DNA here is from genome assembly GCF_022539355.2 of Hippoglossus stenolepis. NCBI lineage: Eukaryota > Metazoa > Chordata > Actinopteri > Pleuronectiformes > Pleuronectidae > Hippoglossus > Hippoglossus stenolepis. The sequence goes on from NC_061500.1 coordinate 3,438,858, forward strand.
GCTCTTTACTCGCTGCAGCTCAATTACTGCAGGTGACTTTCACGGTTTCAGAAAGAAAAGCCGCAGCCACCACTTGGCTGTGAACCTGGACTTGCACTGCACCAACAAAACAATTTCCCCAAAAAACTGAATCGTTTAAATGTCATAGCGTGATTTTACTTATTGTTCTTAATCTGCAGTCGGGGGGAAGTGTCTCCATCATGTTAGCACACAAACGCACAGTGAACAAAACTCAGTGTAGAAACACTATCAGTGGAATATATTGGCAGCAGTTACTGTTTGTCTAACTCACCAGATGTCTGACTCTAGATAATTCCACCATTTGGTTCCAGCAGATTTTGGCTTCCTCCACCTGACGTCTGCTCGACGCTAACGGAATTCAAAGCCCCCCCCCCCCTTCAATCTGCAGCCACAACAAAGCTAACGGCACAGCTAGCAGCAAATATTGAGTTTACGATGGGAAACTGCAACCCACCGTTTGATTAATCGCTGGCCGGCCTTCGTGTTCAATCAACTGTTGGCTTAATAACAGTAGATGGAGAGTTTTCGAGCTACAACCTTTGCCTCTGACACTGATGCATTTTTCTTGGTTAGAAAGTGAGTTGTGCCTGATTATTATTCGCTCCTGCTCAAACTAAACCAAATTGGTGATAATGGACTGGCTGAGCAAGACTAACTGTAATTATAATGAGCTTTATTTAAATAAAGTGCTTTTTAGAACGGAGTAACAAAGTGCTTTACAGAGACGGATAAAGATGAAAACATTTATAGACTGGGAGGGAACACAAAACGGCCATAACTCATAAAAGAGGAATGAATCACAGTTGGTACGGAGAGTAGAACGGAGACACTGAATAAAAAGACAAAGACACAGTGGATGAAATGCTAATACGGGAGCAATATAAGACAGGTCCCCACAGAACCACAAAGGAAACAGGCTGGAGTCACTTGGATTTATTCCTCTGGGGACCATGAATGTCTATGCAAACAGATTCATGGCAAATCCCCTCGATAGCTGGATTGTATAAACAATGGCAATATTGATTGAATCGTGATTTAACTACGGGTTAATTTGTACCAATAACAACACAGTTCCAGGATATAGTCAGGGATTATTACCTGTGTATATATATTCCTCCATTTGCAAAGACATCTGCGGCTCAGTGACACTAAGCTGTAAACACGTCTCTCTCCGTTCTGCAGTGCATCAACGCCGCCTTAATGAAACGGTGATTATACCAAATGGTGTGTTTTAAAAAAAATCACCATAAAAACCTTCTAATGACACTGACTGCATGTTTGTAACGTGAGATTGGAGAGCTGCATTTCAAGCCGTTGCAATAAACCCACGTTAAAATTAACCCCGTCTGAATTCCGGCGGGGGAAGCTTCCTGCTGTTGATTGGTGCTAAAATGGAAGATCGCGTTCAGAGTCAAAGTTTTAGTTTTAATCATCGGGTTTCGAGGCGTAAAGGTTGTGCAGGAGATCATTTTCTCCCCGGGAAGATCGAAGGTGGGATTGTACCAGCGAAAGATCACATGGTGTTAACCTTTATCTGTTTGCTTGACTTACAAATGAATCACTAAACATGCGCCGCTATTTTGCCAGGCTTCCTTTCTCCATGTAATATATATATTTATAGATAAAAATAGACGACCGGTCACGGAACATATCAGTGTGATTATTTCTAGGTGGTTATAAAGATGTGCAGGAGGTTGGTGCAGTTTAATAGTCTGATGCATTTTGTGATCTGATTCTTTGGAATAACGGCTACGATGACATTTCACTGGCCAAGAAAATCAAGAATCCTAAAAGCGGCACGATTTCAATCCAAACAACACTGCATGATTTTTCATAATGGCTTTGGAGCGTCCTTCATTTGCTCCATTTGGGTTGTATTCCATTTAAATGATGGCAGCAGAAGCTCGTTCCGGCGCCATAAATACACGGGTCATATCCTCGATCTCGATATTTACTGCAAAGGTTCCAGAGCATCGACTTTCAGAACTGTATTCCTGTGTTGGAGATACAGTACGTGCTTCAATTAGCGTGTAAAGAAAGAACGTAGCCATGTTTGCGTGGGAAGAAGAGATTGATATGTAGAGTAACATAAATAAATGTGAGTCGAGATGGTGAAGACTGAATAAAGACGATTCAGGAAAGGTAAAGACAGACGGGGGGTTGGCGGGACACATTGAGGGAAGGAGAACGAAAGGAGAGGACACATGAGAACACAGTCATGCGCCCACTGAGCCGTGGCGCTCATGGCTGGGCTGTGGCACTCATTATTGATGTAGTAGAAAATTTGCGCCGACAGGAAACAAAGCTGCCAGCTGTCCCCCCCCATTATGACATTATCTCAGAAGAATGGCCCGACAGCGGCGGCGTGTCCCCATCACCCGAGCCGCCCCCCCCTGGCATGTCCAGAGGAGCGGCTCGGGCCCACAGAGGACACGCACGCTCACACACACACACACACACACACACACACACACCGGAATGGAACATCACATAAACATTTATTCGCAGTATCACAATCTGACCCAACTTGGTCAACGTGTCGCTGACAAACCAAACAATACGATTTAAATGAGAGCAGATTGCCCTGTAATTCACTGTGTGATACAGTTATTAAAAATAATGAGCTGAAGAAAAGCAGAACTGGACACGAGGCATATTTCTAATGTGCTTACTCTATAATGTTGCCCCGGTGTTGTCGATGGATATTGACTGGGAGAGCCGTGGCTGCAGCGTTGTGCAAACACAGGAGAGGGAAAGTGAGAGAGAGAAAAGGTCTCGTACTGTTTATAAAAACACATAATATGGGATTTGTTCGACCAACAATAAACACAGAGCATAGGACCAAAAGTGTAAAGTCACCCAGTCCCCAAGTCTTTGTCTACAAGGCTGTGGGACGTGATATAAAACTCTGCTTCGACCTCGTGGCAACAGTCTGACAACGGCTGAAAGTGAGTTTGATTGGTTTGATTAGAGGAGGAGCTGCAGCCGCCTCCATGGATCCCTGACCTCGACCGTATCAATCACCTCAGGGATCAATCACAACCTCAGACTACAAGGATAACTGCCTCCGCACTGTGTCTGACTTCATCTGATCACCTCACGTGAACTGCTGCTCCTGAGTACGTCAATTACACCTGATGTCAAAACGTGTCCTGACTGTGTCGTGTGTATGCAAATACACACTTATTTAGTTGGCGAAGACTTAATGATGTTGTTTTAACCCGATCAGGATTTAGAGGGGAGTCTGATGACAAACAATTAGTATAAGGTGATCAGTGTTGATATTGGTGCAATGGCCACAGACAAAATTAAACTAAGAACCATCCAGTTGAGTAGGTCGTCCTTAATATGTGGCCCAGGACACGTGTGTTCGAATCCCAATCCTCAGAACTCTTCAGGACACATGGGTGCATTTAGACCTTTACCGGGTTTGAACGAGGTCACAGAGACACCAAAAGGGAGCAAACTTTCTACACTAAGTCTAAACTTCTTGGTTGATAAAGTTCCTCCAGAGTTCAGATCGGGAATGACTCGAGCTTTGGGGGAAGCACCCAAGTGAGAGGGAAACTGGATTAAAGCGCCACAACAACCTCTGGCTCGTTGTAAATGTGCAGCGCTGATGTTCAACAGATGAAGACGAATGTGAGTTTCACATCCTCCTGGAGTTAAAAGGCAGTGATAGCACGCGGCTTCGCATGGATTTGAACACCGTACATTGAACCGTCTGGAATGATATGAACACAATAACACCTCGTTGGTCGGAGGGGCAGCAGCGCGCCGTGTGTACAGCTCCTGTACGCCACCTTTCTGTTTAACGCACATTCTAATGAGGATCCTCGTGCTGGGATGGTGCAGGTGGTGATGTGGCTGTTTATAGGCTCATTAAACAGAGAGAGATGGACTTTTCTGGTCGGGGCCCCGGCAGCTTCTTTTACACCTTTTTAATAGGTATAAGCCCGACATCCTGCAGAGGAGGAGCCGCTACAGACCGTAATGGATCTGAACTCTGCCTGGCAACCGGTCGGTGCTGCAGATCCGCACCGCTCCGGGTCAGGACGCAGATGGAACAGGATGGAGCGTGAACAAGTCCTCGTCTTCTGCGCCATCTTTCAAATTGAGCCGTGCAACTCATATATATCTGGACTGTTCCTGCCGTGCCTCTTGTGCAATAAGGCCAAGATGCCTCACTTTTACTTTTACTGTAATCATGACCAAAAAGGGGGGAAAAAGAGAAAGTGCACACAACAGCACTTCCCCCCCCTCCCCCCCGTGCAGCGTTCTTTTTGTAGTTTTGACTGCCACTGAGTCATCCCCACGGGAGATGAGAGAGCATTTTTTGCCTCATTTAAATTCCTCGCTACATCAACGTAGTTGTGTAGCGACTTGTCAGGATATCATCCCGCCGGGACCCGAGTTCTACTCTTAAGTGCAAAACCTGGTCATCGCCAAACAATGGGAGTAGTCGCTGACCTCTGGCGCCGAAGCCCTCCGGTACGATACAAGGCTGTCCGACGTGCTTACACCACAGGAAACACAGACACACTTCAAACTTTCTGTCTGTGTCTCTGAAGGAAATGCAACATCATCGACAAAGCTCATCAAGTTCTACTTTGTTTTACGGGCCTTGGCATCAAACAAACTGCTTATTAATTGCACGTAACGCCAACAATTATTAACTCATCTTGAATTAAAGACTCTCTGAAGAAGTGACGGACATGTGGTTGAAGGTGTAGTTCTCCTTTTTTAATTAACCACTGTCATCCTGAGGCATTTTTAAAACCAACAGTCTCAACTTGCATGCTAATTTGTCTTGTGTAACATTTTTTCAGTGCATCAATTTTGGAACTTCTAGACTTTCGATTTCAGTCACGCTTAGATGCAAGGTAAGACAGAAACGCCCCCCCCCTATAATAACAATTATTATTTATAACTATTGTTAATGTCCTGGGGCCTTTTTTTATATCATTAAAAGAGTTTCAGGTGCTTCCCTGTATTCTGCGCAGGAGTCTCAGCTCTCTCCTCACTTCTTTTCAAGGGTATTAACTCCACTTATTGGCATGAAATGATGAACCAACACTATACAGCATGTTGCGTGTGCACTGAATCCCTAAGCACTTTGCACCGAGTCGCAGTGTGGATTTAAAGTGCAGACGTGAATAACACCAACCGAATATGTATTTTGCTGCAGGAAATCAATTGGCTTTGTGTTAATATGTGTCAGTTGTTCAGGATAACACAGGGAAAGACAATGCCACACTTTATAATTACAGGTAATTCTGTATGTCCTGCGGTCTTACGGTAAATCCAACATTTCACGCGCTGCAGAGGAGCGTGATGGGGAAAGAGAAATGTGTTGGGGCTCACATGTTTGTTCAGCAGAAAAGAGGTAATGCAATGTGCTCTTTCAGCCACTTGCATGAGTATTTACAGCTCGCCTCTAATGGGATTTTCCTCAAATGGTGAAGGAAGGAAAACTGATAGGCAGCGTTTCGAAGCTCTAGCTCTCGGAAACAGGATTTCTTTCTTTTTTTTTTTTTTTGTTACTATTCTGCTGTCGGGGGAGTTTCACATGGACTGTTTTTGACTCTCTTTCACCCCCACGTTGCACAAGAGTGCATTCTGGAGGTCCAATGAATAAAAATGCCATGTCAACGAGGCAAGAAGAAAGAAAATCTCCACTCAGAGCTGTCAGTGATTTTCCCTCCTTGCTTTTTACCATGGAAAAGCTGGTATAAAAAGTTCACCTCCCTCACATAAATTGGCCGGGAGATTTATTTCTCCCCTGACATTCTCTCTGGAGATGCCACCGGGAACCTGGGCATCGGCTCTTTGGAGGGAGATGACAGGGCTATTGTTAGGGGGAGGCAGTGGTTGGAAAGCTCTTCTCTTGCCTCATCCCCCTTTTCTGTCCCTTTTCTATTTCCTCACTCTCCCTCGTTCTCTTTCTTTCCTCTCACGACGCCTGTCAGAAAGGGATGACAGCCACTTAAAAGGCAAAGGCCAAGGCTCACATCCGTCTATTTCACCTTATTAATTTCACTATCATTCCGACCTCATCATATTCAAAATCCCACGAGACAATCCATCCAAATCATTGGTGGTAGGAATGTGCAATATGACGGATGGCGAGTGTGACACTCCCTTGGGTCTAAAAATACTCCGAATTGGTAATTCCCTCGCTCTCTGTCGCTCCGTTTCCCTTTTTTCTCCTGATCTCTAAGAAAAGTGATATATACAGTGGATCAAATATGAGGGGGAAAGAAAAAACGAGAATATTTAACAATCGCTCTATTATGGCTACAGTTTAGGAATGCGGAGAGATAAGCGCCAGGCATTCTCTGCCCATAAGCCGCTCATACGATGCCATTGTGTTCCGGAATCTGGCTGACTGGGTCAAATTGCAGCTGCTGCTCCTCCGGGGCAGTGGAGGCCTCTGGGAAGACGGCGTGGGGCGTCAAGGCAACTGGGACTCGCACACACAGACATCACCGGGGCCAGATTAGGGGAGTGTGACAGGGCAGACCCCTAATCCATCATCTGGGAGATTACAGGAACATGACACAGTGCGCCACCAAAATCCCTTTAATCATCCAAATGTTCCATTCTCCGCCAATGGTGCTGCTTGAGGAACAATAAGGGCTCAGGGGAGAGGAGCTGTCGCAGAATATTTCCTCCCCAGGCCCTGCTGGCTCGCCTCATGACACTCACAAGCAGCTTAGGTTTCCGTAATACGGAAGAGCCACTCTGGACGGGGCCGAGTCAATTAAGCCAGACCAGTGTTTTTGGAAGACAGAGAAGTGGGGACGATGCTTGTCTTAGACGTCCCGTGAGCCCTGTGAGACGTGGTGGTGAGAAAGGGTAATTAAGGAATGCGTGTCATCTGAGAAAATGTTATTAGACTCAGAGAAAACAGATTGTCTTTATCACTTTCCTCAAAAACAGAAAGAAATAAGGTTTATGCATTAATTCAAAGACGAATGCTCGGTTGCGTATGAAGGGAAACACTAGAGACGAGTTTGCAAACAGAGATGATGAAAATACAGAACGTAGTTTTTCACTGCCTTTCAAAATCACTTAGATGACTCATCCGTTGCGAGTGTTTTGTGTTCCTAACCTTAAAGTTGTGTGTTGAAGTGGTGTTTACCATCCACGCCGACGTACACAGTATCCATCTGATAACTCCACAAACCCGTCTGCTTGTGTGTGGAACGGATATCTCGAGAAACATCTGAGTTATCCACATCCCAGAGGAAGTGCCGTGTCGAATTCAGTGCGATTTGAATAAATGACCAAGCAGCCATTTTGTTTCTGAGATCAGCCGGTAGCACCAGGTAGTTAAAGTGTCTCCCTGTGACTCTGTGGGTTTTATTTTGCCTCCACCTGCCTCACCCCCCCCCGCAAAGGACAAGCGGTACAGCTAATGGGCCGATGAATGATTATCACTTCATATCCTGAACTCTGTTTTTAGTTTAAGGCGATGCAATGAAATATAATGTGTGAAATATGAGAGTTTGAATTGACTGTTAAAACTTTGTTTCTTGCGAATAAATACTTCCAGCAAAACTTCTTCATTATGTTGATAAAGAAACGATGGGCATCATTATGTCTCCTTCAAGCTGTTGTTGCACATAATTACAGAGACAGGGTTAGCTGGGTAAATCCAGCACCTCCTCCAACTCCCTGCATTATTATTATTATTATTATTATGATGGAAAATGTCTGCACTAACTTTATTCAGTTTGTTTCATATCTGTCAGGCGAGGAATCTAAATGCACTTGGTCCCAGTACCCTTGCTGGAGGCGATGCAGATCAGTGCTGAACCATGGCCGCCCACCCACTGGCCTTGTCCATACATGCAACGCGTAGTGGGAGGATGTTTAATTGCGCTGAGGATGGAACTGGTTTTTGTACTTCTATATTTTTGGTTTCTTTAATATAAAAAGGTCTTTATCGATCTTTATGGCTGCAAGCAATTAAAAATTCAAATGAAATCAATGCAGAGTGGCCCTCACCAGTGGAATCTACACTGAATGGAAAAAAAGATTCTCTCCAGCTACAGAAGATGAATAAAATATACTTTATGCTAATATACATTCATATTTACTGCGAAGCTTTTAGACATAAATGCAACATAACATCTTGAGAAACAGACTAAACCTGCGTTTGTCGATGCTAAGTGAATGGGAGGAGTCTCTGCAGAGCTCCACATGCATCGCACATGTACTCACCTTTTAATTATTACTCCATAAACTGATTTTCTCTGTAAATGCAACCTGGATTTTCTAGGTTTTTACGTCACTTCTGGTGAATTCATTCCTTCTTCTGCTCTAACCTATGGTGAATGTAAGGTAACGTGTCTATAACTTGTTGAACTCATCAAAAAGTTATTTTCTGCACGTGCAACCAGCCCGATAATAAACTCCGTGCACGATCTTTTTCATATTTCAGGCTTATCTCTAATTCCACACCCACAATCCCCTCTGCTCTGCCGCGACTTGTATGAATCATGCATATGTGAAGCTGAGAGCTGCCGAACATGTCGTAAGGTTCGTAACATTAACATTCAGTGTTGAGTGGGCTTTTTCCAGTCAGTTAATTTGCTTTGAAGCTAATTGTGTGTTTACCTGATAACAGACGATCAATAAAAAAAAATACTGTGACATGCGATATTAGAAAAGATGATCTCCAGACTCCACACATGGCTTTACACAGGTGATTGGAAATTCTTATGTGGGGAAATGGATCGATAACAAGGCGAGGGTAAGCTGCGATGAATCATTCAATCAAGTGATCGATTTGAAACGTCAGAGTTTCATACGTGATCTAATATCTGTGGAGAGGAAAAAAAGGCTTTCGTCCATATTTGCCCCAAGAGCGAGTAGATTAAGTGCAAACTCATTAATCCTGTGTTATGCATCTCACAAGGTATTGAGAGGATCCAACCCTATAAACATCTTAGAAACACCTCTTTAAAACCCACAAATCTTTATTTGTCTTTATCAAAACTAGTCTCATATTGCATTTCTACCCGAACCCATCTGTGGAGGTTTTCAAACACAAGTTCTCTGGCGTCTGGCGACAGGTCAAAGTGCGTCGGTGTATTTCTTGGACCCGTCAGCTGAGAGCAACATGTCAACCGTGTCGCTGGTTCCAGGAGTTGCACCGCAGATGGAGGGGATGCAGATGAAATAGTGTTGCATGCATTTGTTTCTCAGGAGGATGATACACTCAGCTGTATAATTACCCCAAATGACACATTCATATCGTGACTATTTTTGTTCATCTGTAATATTTTTAGTCATATGGTACAGGGTATAATGGGCTTACACCCTGCTGCAGCCAGTCGGATCCGCTTTCAGGGGTTTTGTTGTGTAACTTTAACTCCTACGACAACGTATGCGGTTTTTTTTTTTGATGATGCAAAGAACTGTAGTGTTGAAAAAGCAGCGGTGGCGTCGACGCCGGTGCCGTGTCACTTCAACTCATCATCTCTCACCTGCAGCGCGCCACAGCTGCGTCAAATCAAATGCCTTAATTCAAACGTATTAACACTTAAGGCTTATTATGACAGACATGCCCGTCTGTTTCATCAGTTACTGTAACACTGCTCTCACAGAAGAATCAGCTGAGATCCTGGGAACATGGCGTGTGTCGCTGTGTGTCAAATAAATAACGTCCAGAAGCACCACAATGAGACCCAAGTTGTGACAGACTGGGATTAGCCCTCGAAGAGATGAGACAAGGGATTTTGTTTATTGTGAACATTTGTTTGTCTGATACGAGTAAGAAGAGGATTTATGAAACAGTGTTTTATGGAAAAGCTGTTATTGATAAGCACAAACCTGTCAGGAGACTGATATAGAGATGTATGCTTGAAAGATATAAAGCAAAATGAGAGCCAATAGAAAAGAAAGGATGGACTAGAACAATCTTTGCGGTAACTTAAATGATATGATATGTAATAAAGACGTCTGCAAATGATTTAAATGTTTTTTTAAATTGAGGTAGGAAATGCCAACTCTACATTGTGAGTCAACCTATTTATGTATAAAGGACCAAGTAATGAAGGAGTAAAAAAACAAATATTGCTGTCTATCAATAATCACGAACCATCTGGTATTGACGTCTTACCGAGAAGAGCAATCGGTAGACGAACATATTGTGGCTCAGATTTGCCAAATTCTAAATCTGAGCCTTGTAAGTAATGTTTGTCCCCAAAGCTGAAATCTTGCCACTACCCAAGAAGGCCAGGGCTGCTCCTCCTGCCTCGAACAAACAGATTGTTACCTGCGCTGAACAAACTCCTGGAAAACAAATAAATAAATAAACATGTCGAATCAAATACAAATGCCATTTCTCTGACTGCCTGCAAGAGGGGAGGTCACTTAACATGCATAGTGCTGCTCACACAAATACCACACACACAAATCCATCACATGCATATGATGGCAGCAGAACTGATGAAAAATTATCAAACATTTATGTTGTGGGTTTTGCTCCTTCCATTCTATAATGAATAGAACAGCCTACCTGTCCAATCGAAATGCAGAGTTCTCTGTCTAATGGAGGCTTGTGTGAGTATGCAATTCCACAGGGAGGTTGTTTTCCATCTTTACTAATGATCTTCAACTTGTATGTATGCAGATGACACAACAATATACATGCAATCACTATTCTGAGCACTAGAAAGACTAAAAAACACCTGGAACTATTACCGTGCCAACAACTCGGCCTCGATTGAATCTGATGTTCAACAAACAAAAGTTCTTGGTGTAATTCCAGATTGTAAACGGTCATGGACAGAGCATGACGATTGTCTTGTTGATGAGATGAGGAGGAATAAGACTGTTGCAATCAGGTGCTTTCACCAAACAAGTCCTGCAGACTGTGGCGTTATCACATTCCAGACTATTGCCCCTCTTGATTTGGTCCAGTGTTGCAAAGAAGGATCTACACGTCTTCGAGCCCATTAAGGTCGAATGTAAAAGAAAGTGTACGTCAAACTCTCCAGGCTGAAAGTTGAGGAAAGGTTGTTCACACATTCGGAGCTAACACACACACACACACACACACACCTTCTCCACCAGACATGTCAGCAGAGGTCTCTACACAGTTCCTCCATCTGAACACACGATAAAAAGCAATTCAAAGTGTTGTGTGAACTCAGGGATGAATAGAACTCAGATTGCTGAAGCACACAATGAAGAACAAGCTTTAAAAACAAGCTTTAAAAACACGGCCCTACGCCTGCAACCATATTTTATATAGGAATATAAGTATGTTTATGGATGTGTTGCATGATTTAACCACTTTCATGTGGGCATTTTGTTCGCTGTAGTGTTTCTTTATGTTTAGTGTGAACCCCCAGGATCTAAATAAAATCATTGTACAAAATAAACTTGGTATTGTGGCCTTGTTTGATATATATCACCATAGATATATATATATACTGTGGGGTAGTGGATTTGTATACAGCTCTTCCTTGTTTCCATGTGGAGCTAACCACATAAGAACTTCGGCTAAACTATTTCTGGATTCAGGCAGAGTCGATGGGAGCAGAGCTAAACTGAAACAAGATTAAATTTAGCCGGGTCTCAAAGCACAAAAGCTGCCGCAGATAGTGAGGGAGAGCAAAGTGCATGCAGTGAAGCACCCTGACCTGTTGACAGAGCCCCGCGTGCACCGCCGTGATAACAGCTGGGTCCGTCTGCCTTGTTCTGGGGCAGCTGGGGTGGCTTTGGGATGAGATTCAGGCCAAAGCTCATTCCCTTCGCTAGTCATCACCATTTCTCCCTTCTCCTCTCCCCCCCCTCCCATGTTTGTGCAAGACAGTGTGGTTATGCAGGCACATGTTAGAGCGTGGGTGTGTGTGATAGAGAGAGAGAGAGAGAGAGAGAGAGAGAGAGAGAGAAACAGACAGAAGGAGGGAGAGTGAAAGAAAGCGAGAGGAAAAATAATCAAGAAAGCTGCAGCCTGCTCCTGTTTCCACGTCTTAGAGGAAACAGAAAAACGCTTAGGAAGAGCTACTGCAGGAGCGGAGTGAGGACAACATGCACACATAAGCACACGTGTGTCGCATGTACACACACAGACATATACATGCATTGGAGTATGGCATGTGTGGGCCCTGCAGTGCCATGTGACAGGGGACAATCTGCCTACCTGTACACTCATCCGCTCGGCTGTGGGAGGACGGACATTAAGTCATTACCGCCGGCGCTGCCAGCACACTCATGGCTGCCAGGGTGAGTCTGCTGCCATTGGATCGCTCACGCTGCCTTTTTTCATCACCGCGGCCTCATGAGTGCACGATAAAGAAAACAAAACTGCTGTCGTGGGCACTCGGGAGACACGCAGGCCATTTGGTGGTGGAATGGTCAGAGAAATGTATTGGATGCTATTTTATCCCCATTTTCTCGCATGATGGAAGAACACTGCGGATCCGGGGGAATTAGGAAAAGCTTGAAGAAAAAGTTCTGGAACATTCGGAAAGTACGATGGATGGATTTTTTCGAACACGCTCGAAAAAACGGTGCCTACTTATTACAATCCCTTGATTTTGACTGACTTACTGACGATGCAACCGGACGCAATCTGGATGAAATAGGATTTTAAGGTTTAGTTGGAGGCGGAGTCATTATTTTGGGGAGCGAACAGCACGTGCACGCAGCAAAGCATAAAACTCAATGTCATCCACTTTGTGAAACATACACATGATTACAAAAATCATTGTGTTGCATGTTCACGACCAAAACACGGGAGTGGAAGGCCCAGTTTCCCTCTGTGAAAAACGCTGCATCACAGCAGGAGGCACGGTGCCACACTTTTTTCTCCTGCGGATAAAACGTCAAAACAATGAGCATTGAAAAAACACAACAATGTTACACTTAAGCAGAATTGAAAGGGACGACTGAGAGACTGAGGGGGGGGTGGTTTGTTTACAATGCTTCACACCTGAAAAGATTTTTGGAACATTTCAATGTTTGGAAAGAGGCGAGCGAGCCCCCGTTTTTTTGTGAGCAATGGCAGACTTGACACTCATAATGGTGGCTTCAAGCCGCCGCCGTACACCGGCAAACATCCAACCTCAGCGATGAAACGCCTCTGTTATTACTCCCACCTCCCTTTAGAGAGGTGTACCCAGAGTTTACAAAAACTGCGTTTCCTTTTTTTTCCACCCAAGAATCAACCTCCAGCCAATCTGTTGGTTTATGCATGAGATGGATCGGGGGTGGGGGGGGTATTGGGTGGAGGGATGAAAGGGGAGAACATGAGACATGAGACGGAGGAAGAATTCCTAACTAGATGGGATGAAAAAGTAAACACAATCTTCTGCAATTTGACTATCAATCAGGCCAGCATGTCTCCGGGAGAGGGGGTCTAATTACGGCCCAGATGAACATTGACTGTTCTAATGGAATTATTCAGACAGCCTGTGTGTTTGTCTGTGCCCCTCCCTCGTTTGCTATTCCCATTCATTAAGGCCGCATATTACACTTCGGTGGGATTTGGCGAATGATATCTTTCTTCGTTAATTTCAGAAGCCGGATCAGCCTCAAAGAGAATCCCACCCCAAACACACACACACACACGTCTCGTTGTCTCCTCCCGTCCGGACCCAACACCGCCCTGGTTTTTTCCCGTACTCTGGGTGGCTATTAGCAAACCTGATGAGTTGGGCAGAGGGTTGAGTCTCAGGCCGGTAACCGTGCGTAACAAAAGGAAACACTTAAAGATGAGTGGGCTTTTTCCGCCGCGCTGCATGTTGCAGGGTTGGTCTAATGGAGGTGTGTGGGGGAAGTGGAGGAAAGGGGTTGAAAACAGGCACTGAGCAACAGTCGGGGGACTTGCTGGTGGGAAAGAGCAGCGCGGGAAGAGGACTTCCACTGTCTGAGCGTTAATGAGCTGAGGGATGCCAGTAGGTGTTGCTATGTGTGGACTTCTGCCACCGGAGCTGTAAATCATCCTGAGAAGCCAAACGTGGAACAGAGAAATGGAGCGACAGAGCATGTTGTGCACAAATGACAGAGGAGGAGAGCGAGAGAGATTAAAAAATAATATCCCAGGCCTCATTCAAGCTCCCCAGCTCCTTGGGCCATTGCTGCAGACTAGTGCATCCATTGTGTGCTTGCAGTGACGTCCCTTTGCGAGCTGACCTCCATTTGAGTTATTTGAGGAGCAGCAGCGTGGTTCAAGGTGGCTCGAGGCCACGCTCCAGTGAGTCTTTTGGGAGCGATGCTCCTCTGGTTCCCGGCTCACGGACGTGGATTGTGTGTTTGCGCCGGAGAGACACGGCACCGCGAGCGGCGCGGCTTCCTCATTTGGAGTTGACGAGGCTCCGTGAAGCTCGATGTAAAGTCATCATTAAAGTTGCATAATGCCTCTTGACTGCCAACGACAATAACTTATGACATCTGTCTCAGTGTTTCGTGTTGGCTGTCACAAGCAGTTAACAGCCAGTTCTCGGGGTAATCACCAAGAAGATGGATTACTGGGGATTTTTGGAAGCCACTCCTACATTGTTTGCTGTCGTACGGCAGGGAGATTTAAAATGTCGTGAATAGAAAGGTAACCCTGTCAGCTTAGGGAGACACTAATGATGTGTACCAATACATTTTTTAAACGTCGTCTTTTTATGCAAACACATGTTTTTGTATCCGTACGTATTCTGGGTTTTGTTTTTTGTTGCTCTTTTAATGACATAGAAGGAAAAACACAGTTGACTAGACACAGATGAAACAACAGAGCCGGCTCCCGCTGCATAATGGCGTAGAAATAATAAATGCAACCAAACTAGATGGCAACATTGAGATTCTGGAGGGGAGCTGTTATTAACGTGGCGTCTTGAATCAATCTGTCCCCTCACTTTCGTCTCAAGCGAAACAAGAGAGTCAGGGATGAAAGGCTTGATCGGGAAAGGGGTGGGGGGTGCAGAAGGGACTTATGGGGAAAGGTAAATCTATTTACAGCAGCGACGTCTTGGGAAATACGAGGGGAAGAGAGCGGGGAGGAGAAACAGGGCTCCGGGAAAGATTTCACCGACGAACACGGGGAAAAACAAACAAAACCCCGAACGTGAAATGGAGCGAGAGGCAGAGCATCAAAGGTTGATTTTCAGAAAAGAACGTCATTAGCACACAGTGAACTGAAGGACGTCTCTTTTAAAAGACAAATAAATAAATGTACAACAAAAGAAAACAGCAGAGCCACTGGCCCACGAAATGAAGCCATGCAATCGGCATAGCAGGACAATTACCTTATTCTCTAATGATAGTGATAATTAAATAGAAGCCAGAGCATCATAGAGCCATCAGTGAGAGGACGCTGGGCCTAAAAGTATGGTTAACAGAATTCATATGCAGATAGAGCACATGAGAGGCACTTAGTCAAATCACTAACACTAGATGAAGAAAAGAGCCCGTAGCTCATCGACTGAAATACAAATCGTTCAGCCTCCCCTGGAAATAATTAAGGACTGTCACATCCATGAAGACAAATGGCACGTAGCGACGCTGTCGGGGGTTGTGGCCTCAGACGGCAGCGCTCCTTGGCTTTTTTGGCTCAGGATACGCAGCCGCTCGGCTCCTTTGCTCGCCACGCCGGCCCTTATGTCTCATTCTAGCACCTGTCAGATGTGTCAGTGCAAGTGTTGTGGATGTAGCAGACTCGTCCTCTTGTGCTGGATACACATCCTCTTAACCCGCACGGCTCGGTAAATTGTAGGGGACGGGAGCGGCTCCCGTGCAATTTCACTATGCCGCACCGATAAGGGGCCGGAACAATTGCAACTTCTAAGGCATTTCCAATCTTGGAATCCAATAGCGTGCGCTCTCTCGTGAAGCACCTACGCGAGGAGTGGCTCTCCAGAAGCGTTTTGCCAGATGTCTTATTTAGAATCTATCAGAGAGTAATATCCCAGCGCAACTACTGTATATCTGATAACTGACGGTGCACAACCCCTTACTTCCTCCTCCATTTCCTGAGAGGAAGCCTTCAGAGGGAGCATTGCAGAGCTGATAAAACTCACACAGCCCTTCATTTGCCGGGGTATAAGACTGCCGGAGCGGAGAAGCATTGTATAAGCGGATGGCTGCCGACGTGGTCACCTTAGAGCGCGGGCCCGCACAGTGTTTTTACAAGCCAAGAGTGAAAATAATGGGATCAGCACCACCACACACGCTCCACACGTCAGAGTCCCACAGCCGAGTTTAAAATGCAGAAATGCACGTGGCAAAAAAACCCACTCAACTACACACGGGAACATCTTTTCTCTGCCGTGCTTTTAAGTTGACAAGGCCGTGTTAACATTAACAGATTTATTATGCATCCACTTAAATTGTCACCGCTGCCTGCCGCTGTTAACCGTTCTCTGAGCGAGGCAGGGAATGGATGGCGGTTGTCCGAGGGTGCGCGGTGCACAGGAACCAATTTTAGCTGAAAAACCCACACAGGGGCACGAGGAGTTTTTCTTTCTCCGGTGCGCTACATTTTCCTTTTGACATCTTAAAAGCCATTAGTTCAGCAATGCACACCAATGCTTTGCACAATAGGACTTGGAATGGTGCCTTTTAGACATTATACGGTGGGACAAACGACGGAGCACTTGCATAGAGGGATGAACCGAAAAAAGACTATGAAGCCGAAGTACAGTAGGGGGCGATTCAGGCAAGGGTGGTGGACGGGGGGGGGATACACAAAAGCCTTTGAGAGACTGCTCAGCCAAATCCATTAAGTTTTAATAAAAAGAGCATCGCAAAGGCAGTAAACTTCTTGGATTCTGTGAAGCTCTCCACGACGTGCTTTGTTTTTCTTGAGGTTTCACTTCCCCCTCGTATAATCTTTAGATTCAAACTTTAAAAATAGAGAATAACGATTATACAAAATACATGCACGTTTAGCTCCTGGAGAATACATAACCAGCCTAGACGTTTCAAAAGGACCTTTTTGACACATAGACGGATAGAAGCGCTGACGGTTGTTTAATTTTGGATCGGATATCGAAGGCCAAATTGCAGATCTAAGGACGAAATTGTTGATCAAAATCAAAGTGTCTCTACGTTAAAAGTCCGTCCGTCAGCGGCGATTTCTCAACAAATCCATCACGACGATCAGACAGATGTCGTGGGTTCGTTTGTCTGACCTAGTTTAGGAGGCACCTTGTCATTCTCTCTGAATCCTGCACCGTACTTAAAATTCACTTTCCTTTTGAGGTTCTTTTCTTCCTGCACTCAGACTTTCAGATGAATAATTTTTGGTTATCTCTCCCTCTCCCTCACTGTCTCTCTCTCTCTCTTCCTCGCTGTCTTTTTTTTTTTGTCTGTATGTAAATGGATGACCCAGATAGGGGAAGCATTTGTTGTTCCATTTACTGATATTGGGTAAGTCAACACTGCCACAGTGGGAACAAGCCGAGAAGCTTCGCGTTTTTTTTTAAGGTTTAAATTGGTAAACAGCTTTAAAATCCTAAGTTTTGATGTCAACGCAGATCAGGGCAGATTTCAACCAACTTTTCTGTAAACAATATTGAGGACAACGATACTGGATTTTTTTCTGTCAGGGGCTTGATGCAGATACAAACTTTAGAAATATCAATCATCTCTTTTTCTGCACATCAGACACCATTCAAGCGGAAACCAATACATCTATAATTTCCCCAATACCAGTGGTGCTCTAATTGCAATTGAGCCACTTTTTGATTGACTTTTTCTTTTACCCTCGGTCTCTGAACAGATGCTGCCTGAAAACAAATTGAATAAAATAAAAAGGATTGATTGATTACAAATAGAACCTTTATGAAGTAGATCAACAAACAGGATCCAAAAGATATAAAGCGACAGCAGAAAATAGACAGAAATAAAAGCAGAGAAGGAGACGAGACAGTGT
This sequence comes from Hippoglossus stenolepis, assembly GCF_022539355.2. Taxonomy (NCBI): domain Eukaryota; kingdom Metazoa; phylum Chordata; class Actinopteri; order Pleuronectiformes; family Pleuronectidae; genus Hippoglossus; species Hippoglossus stenolepis. The sequence goes on from NC_061500.1 coordinate 3,456,763, forward strand.
GATCATGGAGTGTGTTCGAATTCAGGGCATGTACAACTCAGCATTCAGCAACGTTACCACCATTGACTGGGCAGCAGCGTTTGATCAGCACTTAATGACACTAAACGCAATCGCTTCAAGACAGCCCTGCTTATTAAGAGCGGAACAGATGTTCACCAAAGTGATCTTGCAGTTTTAATTAGCCATTGATACTAAATGCATTAGCACCAGCAAACAGTGCAGTTTAAAATATAGCCAAGTGCCACCGGAGCCGAATCCCCTGCAAAAATGACAAATGCGAGGAGGAGCTGAGTAAAGGAAAAGCGTATGGCGGGTTGTTAGGAGAGCAAAGATTACGGGGCGCTGTCACAAACAGTGATTTGACCGTATACGCGTTCTGTCATCCGGGCGTCGAGCCGCCGTTAAGAAGAGCCATCGCCAAATCTGCGGGCGCGGGAACATCTGGTGGTTTATCTATGGAGTGGGCCCCCTGCTGCGGCCGTGGAGAACATCTCTAAGAAGAAAACAATCACCATTTCTTTCCCCGCAGGACGCGCCTTAACTGCACAATATTGCGCCGGCCGTTTTTCATTCAAACAGGTGTGCTCATGAGCCCGGTTTGAAACTCAAAGAGTACAGATGGCCGCAGTTGAAAGAATAAAATACAAGTATCATTAACTGCAGGATTGGAAACCTATAGCTCAACGAAAAAAACAATTTCAGAAGCCCATGACACCATGAGGTGCAATACACTCAAAACTATCAATTTACAGTGGAGAATTATTGAACAGCCTCGTGCTTGACACGGAGACTTTATTCTAACCACAATGAATTCGGAGGGGATTTTCCAATAGATGTCTGCTGAGGCTATAATATGAGTCCATCTACAGCAGCACACTCCAGCTCCCCTGAAAGCAATTCTCAACGCCGCACACAATTCTCTGGCTGATCCCACTTTCCCTCTGCGGGTGCATCACACACACACACACAAACAAAGGGTGCACGGGGCTGATTGCCTTTTGTCCACCGCTGAAAGCACGGCCACCTGGCTCCTGCTCACCTTCAATAGGGTTCATTATGGCGGCGAAGCACCCATCCAGCTGCTGCTTAACGCTAAAGACATGCGTGTGTCCGTCTTCCCTGCGTCCACCCCCCTGCCTCTTCTGTGCTCTCAACCCCTCGCCCTGTGTCCGCCTGTCACGCCACAAAAGGCCTTCAAGTTGCTTCCGAGCACTAACCGGCCTGCGCCTCGTCTCCACTACGGCCCCCGAGGCCACATCTTCGACTAGCATCGCAACAATAGCCATCCCTCCTCCTCTAAAGATCTCCGGGCCGGCGTCTGTAAATTACATACGGCTGATGTGCACTGTTTCCCCCCCCCCTTTTAACGGTGACGGGAATGAATCCCCTGTTAGAGATTACTGTGGCATGTAACAGCCCTTGAGCGGCCCGGTTTAGTGAGTTTAACAAGGTTAAATGAGTGTGCTGGGATGGTTAGGAAACAAAGGGGGGTGGGGGGGGCTGACAGTGGGGAGCGAGCGGGAAAGGGTGTGTGGGCTAAGTTTTCATGTCTGCATTTATAAAAGCATGATGGTGCATCATGCGCCTTCATAAACTCATAAACTCCCCCGCTCGCACTGCAGGCAGTAAATAAACGGCGAACAGGGGAACGTCGGTAAAAGCCGCGGCGAGCGGGCGGCGAGCTGGTGGCCGCCTCGATGTAAAAGCCCAGGAAATATAAAGCTTTTAATAGGAAGTATTCCCCATTTAGACTTTAATCTACCAAAGCAGCATATTAACCCGACCTGGTAATGACTCAGTAGCACATAATGCAACCGCAGCACGAAGCGGACAAAAGGTGGCGAAGCAGGGTTCACTCGGTCAGCGCCACTTAGTGCCCGCCCCCACACGCACATGCACACGCACACACACACACACACACACAGGGATTATATTACTTAGACTTGATTGACAGCAAACAAATCTGCACGTCTGAATTTGCATCTTTCTCATGTGGTGTAAATATACAACATACCTCAGCTCTCCTGCACCGTCTCGCTCTTTACTCCGTGTCTCTTGTTTTTATGCACGCACACACACACACACACACACACACACACACACACACAGACACACAGACACACACACACACACACACACACACACACACACACACACACACACACACACACACACACACACACACACACACACACACACACACACACACATTCTGTCTTTTTCACACTTACTTTAAATGAATCCCTGGGTTACCCTAAAATATTAAGGGTGTTTTCACAACCCCTCGCCAAGAAAAACCACACTCCTTCACACACTCACTTTAACTTCCCTACAGGAGGACATGGATGAAATAAATTAGCTCCCCCCTGTATTCACATTGTCACTTCCTCTATAAAGTGGCCTCAAACTATTTAAGTTGACGTCCCCAAGGTCCCCGAGCAGAAAATATCTCCATTCGTCAATAGATTTAAGATTTTCGACGGATTTATTTGTTTCCAAGTTTGTTTATTTCACAAACTTTAGGGGTTTAAGGTTTATAGGAATAAAACCTGCACGAGTATTGGTGTGTAAACATGCAGATTTACTCATTTCATTGTCTAAACAGCTCAAGTACAAACTAGTACAATCGCAAGCAAAACCTTTGCATGGAGACTTGTTGTGTTCGTGCATGTTTGTGTGTTTCCCCCACCAGAGTGAAGGTAAATGGAGAATGCCACTTGTGTGTTTGTGTGTGTGTGTGTGTGTGTGTGTGTGTGTTTCTGATGGGGACTGTGATTGTATTTTCTTTTTCCTGTCCCCTGAGGAGGTGACATGGCTGCTATTGTAATTCCACTCTCATTTCCTACGTTGCAGCGGCGACTGCAGACTTGTCACTCAGGAGGAGCAGAGAATGGTTCTGTCAATCAGTCGAGGAGCCATTACTGCAGCAGGCGGCGTCTGAAAAGCTGCGTGCGCCCTGATCCTTGTTAGCATAACTAAATTTTAACACTTTGTCCATCTGCGCTCGCCGTGATTAGTGGGAGGGGAAATGACTGGGAGCAAGAAGACGGTAGAACAGAGAGCCTGAAGGAGACCATGTGTAAAAAAAAAAAGGTGACATTAGATTATATTGTTTTGTTGGACGACAGTTCTGCAGAGAGAGGAATGTTACACTGCAGATAAGTTCTAGAGTCCTGTGACTAAACAGCAGACAGCTAACAGGTTCACTGGAGGAGACAACATTATTACAGGATATTACCTTGTGCTAAAATGATGGCAATATGCAAATGTGAGGGAGGGGGGGAGGGGGGGGGGAATCACGGAGCTAAGTATGAGACAATGATGGAGTGTCTGCAGCAGACAGATACTGGATGCAAAGACAAATACTGGCAGGCGAGAGTGAAAAGCCAACAAATGGATGGAGAGCCGGAGCAAGGCGGCTTTGAAAGCCGGAGAAGCGGCAGGAGAAAATCTCGGTAATGCAGGGTGACGTGAGCGGGGTGCGGCGTGTGACAGGTAGAGTGGGAGGTGGCTGGGTGCTCCTGCCCCACTGTGTGCCTTAAACAGAGCAGGGCTCTAACCAGAACACCATCCATCACCCAGTCAGTCACAAGTGTGACATGACAGGCGAACCCGTTCCCTGTCAAGGCAGAGAAATATGAAAAGAGAGCTCTGGGAGGACGGGGGGGGTGCAGGCTAAAACAAAACAAAAATAATAGAATGTGAGAAAAAGAGAAACTGTGATTGAAAAGAGTGGCGGTGCTAAAAACAGGCGAGATAGAGGCTGTCATTCCAGACAGGAATAGTCGGAAAGAAATCTACAGTCTAAACTCAAAAAGTGAAATATTGCTTTTGACAAATCGCTCTGACCACAGACGCAACTTCATCCTTGAACTCGGACACTCCAACTCCTCATACCCACAGTGCATACATAACAAAATACACAGTCAGTGGGTTTATATATATATATATAAATAAAAGTGAAGAGCATATATTTTTAAATGGATCAAATACCAGCAATTCTGAGCTTTTTAGCCACTTGTGCTCATTGATTTGCTTTTGTTTCACAGAACCAAACTACTAAAACAACAAAAGTCTGCAGCTGGGTAGTGAGGGACAGTCGGAGACAGATGTTTCTTCTCAAGAATTGGAGGAGACTAAAGCAGAGCAAAAAGGAGAATCCATATTGGACCAATGCATTGTCTGCTGCAGCTGTCAAATGTAATTCAGATGTCATCTCATTTCCTGATTTGGTATCCAAGATAAAGGCTAGTCGAGTATTTCTCGCTTGTAAGCCGTTGACCAGGGACTCTGCTGGACCCTGTGTTGCATTCATTCCTGCATATCGCCAGAGGAAATCTCATAAAACAGCCAAATCCCATTTAATAGTGGGTGTTTTGAATCCCTGACACAAGCCAGCGTGGACCCTGGAGAGCGAGAGAGATCATTCAACCATGTAAAACGCTTTTACTTTCCATTGTGTCTTCTGTAATTCTTTTCAAGGGCGACCGTTTTTTTTCTTTAATCTCTTTCTCATGCAAAGTGAAAACCAAACAAAAACTCACTTTTTTTCCCTCACTGCCACTGGAACAAAGCGCCCTGCGGTGGGAAAGTGTTTATTGCTCCAAAGGCCACGACGATTATGATTTCAGCACCAAGATGAAGAGCAAGACAAATGTTGTTTCTACGAGCGCCGGACTGAATGAGGCCACGTGCCATAAAGTCCCACTTTGTTTGTGCTGTAAAAGAACAAACAAGCTGCTGTTAGCGAGAGCAAATCAAGTGTTCGTCAGCCGGGATCTAACGGGGACGTAGCACCAAGCAGCCCTCTGGAGGAGAAGCCTCAGGAGCCATTCCAGTGAGCGACTGCAAAACACTTAACCCTTTCATCAGCCGGGGCCTCATTCATCGCCTTCATCCAATTTCTTATTCTGCTCCATCCCTCGTTCTCTCCCTTCACATCATCCCTCTCTCTCGAGGGTTAGTCCCTCCTCTTTTTTCTCCTTTGTACGCTCTTTTCTGCTCTCTCCTTCATTTCTCTCTCTCTCTCTCGTTCCCTTTGTCACTATATCTCTGTCTTTCTATCTCCCCCCCTGCTCGGCTGTTTCTGGCGCACAGAGCAAAGGCCTCCGCAGGGGACCAGTTATCGATTGAACTGAGTCAGCTATGTACACTTTAATTCATTAAACCCCTGCTGGCAATGCCCATTGGGCAATTCCAATAATGTAAAGGGACGAGCCAGAGCCTATACATGTCAGGGTTATGCATAGGTGTAGGTATAAGGACCTCATGGAGGCAATAATTGCATGCATGTAAAAAGAACACAGCTGCCTGGCTCATGGCTCATGGCGGGAAAATGAAAATGAATAAATCAGGACGTAGAAAGGACATCCAATAATACTTTCTTCCAACTTAAGGGGATACGGGTAATTGAATTGAAGTAATACATATGGTAATATACACGGTTTAATGCCCCATGCTTGCAAGCATGCATGATGATTTACACACCTGTAGTTGCACATTATAGATGAAGGCAAATCATTTGTTGGTTTTGAATGAGACCGACGGAGAAATCTAGAAATCGGATCTAGAGAAAATGTGACTATGGATTGAACGATTATACGAGTATTTAATGTTGGTTTGGAAACCGAGAGGAAGTGAAAAAGAAACAACAACCTAAAGAGTTCAGCCGAGCTAATCGAGCTGGATTCATCTTCAATCGGGGACGTTGCTGTTTCATCTTTTTTCTTGCTTAAAAAAAAGGGGCCGAGCATTATCACGCCCCCTCTGATCCCTCGCACGAGCTGCCCCCCCCCACCCCCCGACTGCGCGAAAGGGAATCTCAAGAAAAAGGAAAACAGAGACGCGTGCATGCAATCACATTACACACTTGTCAACTTAAAAGGTCACCGTATTAGTTTGGTGCCGGCCGCATTTGCAAGTCGCTCCAAGTCGTCGTGTTTTTCCTGCAGTTGCTACAAAAAACGTATTATTTAGAAACGTTCTGCATTTTTCTATTTGTCCCTGATGACATTGGACGCAGGCTTTCTTTTGGGGGGGGGGGGGTTGTTTTTGATCACTGCTGGGCCGGGCCCCGAGGTGCATCACATAAATTGCGACACAGGATGTGGCCGAGCGTCAGGAGTGTGACAGCAGCAATCCAACGAGTGCACCGCAGCATCTCCGCCACTTCCACACGATCGATCACGAGAGCCGGCCCCCGTACGTGTGAACATAATGTACGACTCTGCTTTCATCTGCGTTGGTCAATGAGAGCCAGCGTTCATCCATCTGCATTACTCTCCACAGATGAATCCCCCTTGGTGCTCGGTGTTCCACCTCTGGATGTGACACGTTGTGCGACAGTCGGCGGCTGACGGGCAGCAAACACTAATATAAGCCCTGTGCAGTGTTTGATCCGTGCCGCAGATCACTCCCACTCCTCAGTGTCAGTGGGCTCGGTGCAGGACACGTGCACTGCACTGTCGCTGCTCTAGCAGGGACAGTCATGGCGTTACAACATGGACACGGTTTCCCTGGTGGTTATCTCTGCCAGACACTTCATTTACCATTCATAGATTTGCTTTTAAAGTAATTTAAGATCTAGAACACATTCACCAGTCGTGCCGTTATACCTTCAAGACACGGAACATTTTTCTTTATGTGCACGGCCTCATTCTGTGTACTCCAGCATGCATACACACCTATGCATGATTTGTCCCCCGACCTCACTCTGTATACTTTGTGCACATGCGGTGGAAGGTGTGTGTGTGTGTGTGTGTTTGGTTTCCCCCACGGGGATGAAGCAGTGGTATTCACCAGCCCTTATTAAAATGCCAGTCTGGCCTAACAGAGTTAGGGAAGGCACAGGCGGCTGCCCTTGATTTTCTCATCACCCTCCAACCCACACACACACACACACACACACACACACACACACACACACACACACACACACACACACACACACACACACACACACACACACACACACACACACACACACACACACACACACACACACACACACACACACACACACACACACACACACACACACACACACACACACACACACACACTTCGCAGTCGGCTGAAACCTCATGAACACGGTTGTTTACTCGTCTATCTCACAAAACAAATAGGCGAAAGGCTTGTCGGGGAAAATGAATGACCCTGATGAGGTACATTGTATGTGAGAGTCTACTGGGATTCCAACATACTATCATCATTCATGTCAAAAGTATTACATGTGATATATATCCATAATATATACAGGGGTTGTTATTTATGAGTATTTACACCACATGTGAATAAAAAGAGTGGGTTATTCATGTATATGTTTGCCTTTGAGTTATTTACTTGCATTAAGCTATACTAATAATATGTGGGAGTAAATAACAGCTTCACCGAATCAGTTTGGAGTGAAATTTAAATTTAAATTTGTTTTCAAGACCGCTGGAGTCTTTTCAGCTACAGCAGAGTAATGACTATACTTGAAGAGGACAGGCTTCAATAATGCTTCTCTTCCTGTATGGCCATCTCCATGGCAACGCACAGTAACGGGTTCGGACATCTTGTGCGAACTGAGAGAGAGAAATGAGTGACCTCCCTTCTAAAGACCATTGAAGCTGTAACTTGTTAAAGTGGAAGTACAAAAATTAGGCTAAAAGGAAAAAAAAGACCTTAAGACATAAACTAAAAACCCAATTAAAGACTCTGATATATTAAGAAATGGCCCCTAGCCCCAATTTAGTTCTGCAAACACCCGGATTCCTTTTTATAGACGACGAAGCAAACCTCAAAAGGACAAATACATGGAAGCAATAGCTACTGATGGTACATTAAGCATCGGCTTGTCAGGATAATTACGTTGTTGACTTATCGTACGATATTTAGACTTGACTACGAATATTTTTGCCATCCTCGATATCGCTTGTTTGTTTACCAGTTGGATCACGTCACCAAACAAATACATATTCATTCCATACATGTAGAAGCCGAAGTCGATGTTAACTTGGAAAGACAATGTGATTAGAGAGCTTGTGGTGATTAGTGGCTAACGCTGGTGTCGACGCGCTTTCCGCCCTTATTAATATACGATAAGTCCGGAAAATGTGCGGCTATTTCCCAGAGTTCATGCCTGAAAACGACTTCCCTGCGTCAACTGCATGTGTCACATCCGTCACTTCGCTGTTCTTCTCCTCTGCACATGAATCCCTAAGCAGCTGCCAGCCCCATTTTTTCCCCCCCATCATCATCCACAAGCAAAATGTGCCACTGAACTGTCTGTCGGCTTAAATAAGTGAATCTCTGCTCCTCCATCTCCATCCCTCCTGTGTCTCCGAGCACGAGGTTAGCACAGTGCGAATGGATCTGCATGACTCACATCACTCACACAGGAAACTGTACATTAAGGGAAAAATCCCTCGGCAAATGGGAAGCCTGCCACCACCTCGTTCACACTTGTTCTGCATTCACTTCTGACACTCCATCTCTATTTGTCCCTGACGTCCACAGGGGAAGACAAGTGCCTCTGAAGCAGCACTTCCTCTCACAGAAAGCTCACCTTCAGAGCCTAATGAACATGTTGAAATCCAATGAATTTTAATTTGCCGTTATATTAGGACAAGGGATAAAAGCGGGTGGATTTATTAGGAGGGGAAATTGAAAAGAAAAGGGGGCCACACTTCTTGATTTCCTGCACATTCTCCAGGAACAGAATAAGGAAGAAAGAGGAAAACAATTAGCTTTGAAGCTATAATCTCCATCTTAATAGATGGAAAGGTATTTAAGGAGGAGTCTGGGCTTATCTCGCTCACTCTGTTTTTCTCATGCCCTCCAATAAGTCTCCGTTTCTCAGGAAGTTTGGTTCACGGAAAAAACAAACAGACACACAAAAAAAAGGAAAAGAGACAACAAGGTGTTGATGTGTTGTTTTCTGCCCTGAAGGTTTCTCCTCTTGAAATGGTTGTTTTCAGAGGAAGAATAAGGTCATGGAAGGAAAGTACAGAAGCCAAGACTTGACAGAAAGCTGCTCGCCCTCTGTCTTATATTTCCCATATGTAATATTTCTTTAATATGGATTACTTACATTCTGCTACTGATGCTATTTATGCATGGTAAAACCTGGAAAGCCGTTTTTTTACGTGTACCCTGATGCATATACAAGAGGTGCACATGCAAACAGGCACGTGCACGAACATCATGCACAAAAGGTGCCCGGATGAACGCTTGCACAGTGCAGCATAGTTATAATTAACAACTGGCCTAGTAATTTTTTTCCTGCAAGTCTGCCCACCAGGCAAACTCCTCCTCCACCACACACGGAATACAACCAACGGCGTGGCTCTGGCTGGTGATAAGACCTCCTTTAAAAATAAAAACACACACTCCACTTTTCCTCGTGTGGCACAAGTGATTTCCACACTGCAGAGGATATGAAGTCTGATCCCGCGGGTGCAGGTAGCAGCCAGTCGGCCGCTGTAAAGCATGGCTTTGTCATTGAGGGTGTCGGCATGAACTGTCACCTGCGAGTCACATCCATCACGTGGAACTATCGGTTAGAGTCAGTGTCTCCTGCTGTCGCCGACTTCCTGCACCGTCTTGCTGCTATGCAGAGGACAGGGCGGAGGGCTGAGCACATGTAAAATGTAAAGATCTTGGGCGTTCAAAACAGCTATACAATTGTCAACAAACAGCTGGAATTACATTAGATGAAGGCTGATATTTAGAATTTATAGAATTAAACTCTTCGGCACCTAGTGGTAAAAAACTGTGAGTGCAGCATATGTGCAGTCGCTTTAACTACATTTATTACGGTTTAAGAGCAGCAGCCAGACATCACATCTCTTAAAAATAAATTCCTCCGACTCTCTTTGCACTTAATAATAAAGCCACCAAATTGTCAAAGTTGAAACTTCTAAAAGCGTAAATACTTTGGGGTTTTCAGCAGGTGCACTTATTTCGCAGCAATAAATTACGACCTAAGTGGAAAGTGCGGCTGCACCTGTTTCTTTACCCACTCGACTAAAGACGCAGGTATGGTGGTGAAAGTCTCGGGTAAAAGCAGCGCGGCAGTGACCTGTGTGAAGCTCCTGCATCGTCCTCCTTCTAACACGTGAACTATGTCACCCCCCCGACTTTATCCTTTGATAATTATTCTCCCCATAAATATTACGGCTGCTAGAGGTCGCCCGACACTAAAACCTAACTATAGGTCGTAATAAGCTGCTTGCACAGACGACCTATATGGGCTCAGAGGGTGCGATTTATTTTTTACTGTACGTGTTGGAAACTTGCAGTAATACCTGTATTTATATACAGGTATTACTGCAAGCGACCGGTTACTAGAATAGCTCCCTGGGTGTGTGGGCTGTTTCATAACCAATATTCTCAATGCTGTCATTTAAATGCAACAGATACTGTCACTTAATACTTTGCTGTGCGCACCGGGGGACTATGGCGAGGGGGAGAAGAAACAAAACAAACGAACTCTTTAATCGCTCAACATAGCAACTCCAGCAATGCATCAAATTGAACCATTAAAAGCTTCTGCGGCAGAGTGAGAGGGAGGAGATTAAAGTAAAAAAAATACATAATGCACCAGGAGCTCTTGTACAAGTTAATCCAACAAGTTTGTTTATAATTTCCTGAATATCGGAAAAAAAGACGAGAAAAATAAAATAAAAACTTATAAAAAAAGATGTCTTTCAATATCACTGGCTAATTAAAAGTTATTTGTATGAAGCACGTGAACGTTTTATCACATGTATTCAAGTGGAGAAGAAAATACCTGCCAATAACTGATAACTACTTCTATACGGGCTAATGAGAAATAAATCCTCCCGCTTTAAACAATGAGCGACCTCGTGCACTTTGTGAAAACAATTATTTCTCGAGCTGTCATTTCTCTCTCTCTCTCTCACTCTCACTCTCTCTCACACACTCTCTCTCTCTCCTGCAGTAAAAGCTCAGCGCCATTTCTCTGGCAACTTGATGTGAGAGCATCAGCGACGACTTCCAGATATTTCTGAGCAAATGGAAATTACTGCAAACCGAACGCTGGTGGGCAGAGAACATGAAATGGTGAAGCGCCACAATTCGAAATGTACGTGCAGATGTGACGTGCACCCACAAAGGAGAAAATAAGACGGTGTTCTAACGAACTTTGCAGCCGTTGGTGATTTATTCCAGCGTGTGGGATGTGCCTCGATGACATCAAACTCTATATCTCATCCTCTTCCCCATCCGTTCCTCCCTTTTGCAGGGCTTAGCCACCACCGTCACCCCCCCCCCCCATCCCTCCCTTGCCCTGTTTGCTCCTTACTCACTGGTAAACATTTCATCACTCCTCAAGGAGAGCCATAAACCACAGTCACAGCTCAGTGGCACGATGCACCAGGAATCCACCAACACACAGTCGTGCACTTAAAAAGGGGGGAATGGGAATCAGTTACAAATTGTAGGGACAGAAAATAAATTATCTATGCAGGCTTTTAATTTGAAAATTAAAGATGAGGAGTTCCCTGAAGCAAAAGACAGAAGAGAGCCAGAGCAGGGAAGAGAGGATGGATAATGTAATGTGCTCTTTCTTGTTGCCTGGATACAAGAAAGACGATGGTCATTTCATCTTGTTAGGTATGTTCTGTTTGAAATGAAATGCAAAGCAATGCATTTTAAAGAACTGCCACTTGTTTAAAGAACAACCCCTATGACTGTTTACAGGCTGAGGTAACCCTGTAAAATATTCTCATAAATGACAAAGCAGAGTAAATAAACCCCAAAAAAATCTAATCAGTTCTTTCTACATTTACCTTTAAAGCCCCTCCGCTGTTCTTATACGGATTAACACGACTTTCCCAAACAAACAATCCAGTCCTGCCCCGCTAAGTCTCTCCACGGAGCACGTTCAGAGTGGGAGCCTGTCCGCCCGCCGCTCTCACTCGCATGTGAAGTGCTGATTTTTCGCAGCTAAGCCCGGAGGAGAGAGGAGCTCATTACGAACTCTGAAAGATTTACGAGCTATTACCGAATGACTCCGACTGTTCATTTACTTAGATGTGCTTTTATTTGTTTGCCTCTGTATTAAAGCATGGATTAAGTGATTAAAACTAAAACATGAAGGTTGCTCCTCGCGGGTGAGGCGAGCGGCAGCGTACCCCTGTACCTCGGCTTGTGGGGGGGGGAAAGCGGGACGTGACATAACAGCTTCATGACGGGATCAAAGCTTTACCGAGAATAGTCAAATCGTGTGCTAAGCTGTTAAATTAGCATCTTAAGTGGCCGGTCTTAATTTCTCACAGTCAGATGGAAATGTCGATGGTGGGGAGGCACCGGGAGCCTCCGAGGAATTGGCTCCTTACCTTGTCTACTTTGAATACAACGGCGTTCGTGTGAATCCTTGTTAAGCTGATCTGAGGCATCTGTTTTTCTAAGATGGGACAGATTTACATTGTAATTTGCAGGTACAAAATAAGAGTTTTGATAAACTGCCTTCAGAGAATCCAGAGGGACGTCAGTTACCGGTTCTTGCGGGACATCTGATCAAGGGCTGATTGGTTACATATGCTTCTTCTACAGAAGCATATGTGATGATTTAGTTGTCAAGAAAATGGGAAAAGTTTCCACAATTACCAACCTCTGCAGTTTAGCTCTCGAGAGGAAGAACAGAGAACTTTTCGTTCCAGTCATCCCGTCAACATTATAACTACAGAGCCATATCGGCCTAATGTAATGTCAGGAAAATACAAGATCATTAGAGGAAATGCAATAAAAATGTCATTTAATCTACATAAAAAGTCAATTCTGTTGGTCAAAACGTGCAGATGTTTCTGGTGCAGACAATGCTATGCTGATTTATGTTGTACAAATTGGAAAGTGGGGCTTAGCTGGGTTATTGGACGGGTAAGAAAGTGCTTTTAGGATAAAACATGAAACTGGGTTTAGTGAAGTGAAAGATACTGTATGATCTGTTTTTTTTTGCCACTTTTGGAGTTAGCTTTTTTATGCGTGGTTTTTCTCCAGGTACTCCAACTTCCTCCCACAGCCCAAAAACAGTGGTTAGGTTAATTGGGCACTCTGCCCTGACCGATGGTGTGACTGGGAGTGTCAATGGTTGTTGTCTGTCTCTGTATGTTGGCCCTGCGACACCCTGGCTGGACCCCTGCAGGGTAAATGGTACCGGAAAAATGATGGATGGACGATTATATTGTACTCACCAAAAGCAATTGTAAAGGCAATAACAAAGTAAACTGATGATAGGAGTAGGAAACATTTGCTCAAGATTATGTAATAAGCCATTTATATTTGAGGTAAAAGTGAATGCATCCAGAATGTTATTTATCAAACAATCAGTAATCGCACAGGTTAACGGGTAAATCTGCAAACTGCTGTATATAATTACCAGAATCCATCAGTATATGGTAATAGATGTATGATCTCTCTCTGCAGATGGACGTCTGTTTGACACGTGCTGAGTACAGTGTTAGTGTTATTTGTAGGCGTGATGGACTAAAACGATAAACCTTAGACCCACGTCTTACTGAACCAAAATGGCATCGCGAGGGGGCAAAGAAAATCAGATTGGAGAAAAAAAAAAAGAAAGATGGAGAGAGTGGAAGATGGGCGGAGGGAAGAGGAAGGAGCCGGCAGTGGAGGACGAGTGGGTAGAGAGAGAAATGTTATAACTCAGGCCGGCTCTCTGGGGTAAGGTCTCTAAATTACAGTGAGATGTGGACAGCTTGTCAATGCCAAGGCCTGAGCTAGAGCTGTGGAGCGACACCACATGCAGCACACTCTTTAAAAGCCCACTGCTCGCTGTATATATCTATCTATCCATCTATCTATCCATCTATCTATCTATCCATCTATCTGTTTTTCTTGCTGACTCCAATCTGAATCCTCCATGTGTTACCATCAGAGCATGGCCGTCCATACGTACAGCTAAGACTTCCACAGACGTCCACTGAAGCAGAAAATTGGATGGTCCATTCAAATTTCCTGCTGGCCACTTTTCCTTTTTTTCTTAAGCGAGGAGGCGTTTTCAGTGTATTATCGAAGGACCTGCTGCCTCTCGTCTTGATGGCTCCATGCATGGATTTCATAGAGAGTTGACTGGGATGTTTTTATGGTTCACCGAGCTTTCACCTTTAACGATCGGTCGTCCACGGACGTAATTAAAATCAAATGTGTTAATTTGTCATGTAGATTTCATACTCTGAGTGAACAGGAAACATTGCAACGGCTGCATCTTCTCGCAAAATCAATTTCAAATGCATCCCGTCTATGTATTGGTTCAATGAATGTCATTTCTTTCCCCATTGAGGCAGCTCACGGTAAATCAATAGGATGACCTCGGTGCATTCAGTGTGTATCCAATGCAAATTAAAAAAGATATTAGCTTTGGATCAGCTATTGTTTATCAGCATTACTCCAGAGTATGTTTAAAAGTTATTGAAACCGTGTTGTTGCCGTTATCCTCCGACCCAGAAAGTTTGTATTAGAGTTCTGCATAAAGAGCTGAAAGGAGACAGTCCCAAAGTAATATGGGAAATTAAATAACTCATTGAAATGTTAATATTGTTGCCAGACGGCTTCGATTCAGTTAACAGAACAAGTGCAGGAGCTGGGAAGTGAATGGAGAAGGCAGCAAAAGACAAATAGAAGAAAATATGCTATGAGATAATTTGTTTTATCAAGATCTTATATTTGGTGAGCAAACTATATTATTCTCTTTAATATATAATGCACAACTTCTCCTCCATAGTGTCCAACTACAACAGGTTGTGCAGAAACTGTCTCTTCTGTCTTGTTGCGTTCTCCGAGGACTCTGCACGTTTTTCTAATCGTGAGGCTGTTGAAAAGAAAATCTCCAAAATCCAGTGTTGTATGCTGGAGTAAATAATTGGAACACATAATTTAACACATGACTGATTCTGCTGGCGTGTTCAAAAGACACCATCAGGTCCTGCTGTTCTGCTGCAGGTATACATCTCTATTTGCTCAATAATTCATCCGGTGAAATGCTTTATTTAGTAGAGCCCCTCAACTCTATCTACCTCTAACGTCTGCCTTTAGGGACGCGGAGACAGTATTTATAACGGAGAGGGGAAAAGGGTGGTGGTGGTGGTGGCGGTGGTGGTGGCGGTGACTAACAACATCCACACCCACGTTTATGGGGAAAGACAAAGTGAGAATCGACTTAGCCGTGTCCATGCATCTCTGCCGAAACACTCGGGCAGGATTCATCATTTCGACGCTATCTAAGGAGAAAAATAGCGGCGTGCTGCAGCCGTGCTGTTTCTTACGAATCCAGCCATCAACCAGCTGGAAGACAGTCAATTAGCCCGGCGTCGCCCTCCTCTCAGCAAGCTGCTAGTACCCTTAGTGTCAATCAATGTGGATGACTGTCAATCACCCAGCGAGTCAATGAGGGAAAGAAGAATCCAGAAGAATTCCGTAATACTCCCACTGTGGCTCAAAACTGCTCAATGATTGGAGATGTGGAATCTGCACGTCTGGTCCGAGGCCTGTTGGCCCCTCGCCTCACGCAGCCGCCGCCATCGGATGACCCCCCCTCAACTCCCCGCTGTCAGCTCTCATGCTCATTTACAGTCAAGCCTGTGTTGTTTTTATGTGATTCATTCTCTCCTGCCCTGCCACAGGCTTCTGCACTTCTGTCCGCCTGGTGTCCGACTCCCTCTGAGAGTCGGAGACGGATACCTGCTGAGTGGAGCAAAGCTGCTCCGTCACCGGCCTGATGCACCATAAAGGACCACGAAGGACGGCCAGGACCTGCAGCAGTCTCCCGGGGATCAGACTTGTTTTGACTAACAAGAAGGGACAGACTGGAAAAATTCAAAGTGGGAAAAAGTCGGTAACAGTCTTGCTTGGCGATGCTTTTGTTTGAAGAAGTTCTGAGCTCGAGGAGAAGGGATGCGGCGGATGAAAAGGGTTTGATCCTTCACAAGGTTCCAAACGAGGTTTAGTCATTTTTGACACTAATGGAGGAAGTTGTGAAACTGGCTTTTAACTTTTTACCCGAAAGTGACAAAAAAGAAAGATGCCGATGCTTGCACATGGACAGAAGCCATGAGGATTTAGGCAAAAGGAATCTGAGCGGACACGCTTGTTGTTCGCCTGCAGAGCTGCTTCACAGTTATATTGTTGATCCTTCCCACCTCAGTGCTGCCCAGTTCAACCATTGCATTCTATTTCTGGTAACTGAATAGCTCTACAAGCAGCGATACTCTTGTATTCAGTGACTCAGGAGTATACACAAAAAACACTGCAGCTTCCTGGGGAGGTCGAGCTGTTCTCCTTTCACTTCTGCCGCCTACTGAGCATTTTCCAAGAAACAAAACATGTCTTGACTTGCACATAAATCTAAATATTATATTTATCTTGCAGATAATTGCCTTATGTTCTTATATTTAATCCCTTGTGGTGTATCTTTTGCATTTCAATTACATTTGTCATGTTGAAATCTGTGTTACAAATGAATAATACGGTACAATAACTGGGTTCCAGTTCAAATGGACAGTGGAACTGTGTCAAACAAAACCTGACCAAGCTGAAAAAAGACAGTAGTGTCCATGCTTTTTACTCTGACGTGTAGCGTTTCACTTTCTGTCTGTCCCAGGCTTAGTGCAATGTATCCTATTAATAATACATGGCCTCACCCAGCGTGTGGCAGGTGGAGGACTGGTGTTCACAGGGCGCCTTCCAGTTTAAGTGAGTTCTTCTGTCACTGACGCCACACGACCAGGTTACGCACAAAGTTTAAGCAGGAGGCTCGTGTTTGTCATTATGACGTGACAGGGAAATAGTTTCTGAGAAAAGGGGAAACACAATGTAACGGAGTATATAAATAAAAAAGCACACATTCGCATACCATTGATCCTTTAGCACCAACTATGAATCTGTTCTCCTCCACACCCTCAACATCTCTCTTTCAAAGAAATAAAACAGAAATTTCACAGCCCTGCTTGCGTCAGGCAATTTTCAGGAAAATATGCAGAGATTTGTTCGGCTTAGCCGCGACGGGACACGGCGAGGAATCTAAACAAGCTTAGAGGGAGACGGGAGACAGAGGGAGACGGGGGGAGGGCGGAGGGAGGTGGGACGCACCGCAGACGACGGAGGGAGCGGCAAACTCGATGCAAACTCCTTCAAGCATCTGAGCACCCACTTCCCCGAAGAGGGGCTTAACTCCTCCCGTACCGTTACACAGAATGCACCTGGGGAATAAGAGCGCCAATGAGGCCGTGAGTGGCACATTGAGACTCATCTGCACAGAAGGTGATATGAGCGAGGGGGGGAAATGATGCGAAGAGAGCGGGACTTGAGAAGAAGGGTCATTAAACTATGTAGTTGTTTGAAAAACTTCCCCCAACTGGATTTCCATGCAGAAATTTGCATTTACCCATTAAACAATGTTATTCTTTAGTTTCTACTTCCATTTTGCTTTTATTCATGTGCTTCTAAACCTTAATAATCACTGTTGTTGTACTGTTGCTATAATGTAAATTGATCAATAGTAAGGAAAGATCAACTCACATTATGAGGTTCCAACAAAAATACAGAAAATACGAATTTAAAATCGATGCCCCAAAGTGTGTGAGACAGCCTGGACTGGTTTTGTATAAGCTAGACCTGCTCATCCCACTAAAAACCCAAACTTCGGTTGACAGGCTAAGGTGTGGTGACAAATTGAATCTGTAATTGGTCGAAAGCCCGAGCATCAGCTTAAAATTGCCGGTAATTGATACCAGCGATGTGAGATCTGCCGATAGCGGCAGGAGTTTCTACTGGAATTCCTACTGGCGGCTGCCGAGGGGAGCTGCACTGTACACAAGCACAATTTACCAGGGGGCTCGTTAGATGCGCATCAAGTCTGAGCCTGTCATAACTGAGCAATGTACACCTCTGTGGCTCTGGGGGCCCGGGGCCTACGCTGTTCACCTCACACCTCGCTAATGGCCATCTGTGGTCATTATGGCCCACCGATGAGTCATAGCCGTGCTTCTGAATGCAGCCGCTGCTCCTCCCGGGCCTCCATCGCGGGATTCACTGCAACACCGCCGCCGATGGTTGTTGTTGTTGCTTACCCTGGCTGCTGTTACTGATGTTTACTCTCTCATCCTACCCCCTCAAACACACCACACTGACCCACCAGCACGCCTGCAGTCATGCACGGCGTTGTTTATCCGACAGCAAGATGGGCGAGATGCACACACACACACACACACACACACACACACACACACACACACACACACACACACACACACACACACACACACACACACACACACACACACACACACACACACACACACACACACACACACACACACACGTCAAATACGGACTCTCTAATGGAGGATCCTCTCACGCTGTTTCTCCTCGCAGAGTATATCCTTTTCATTCTGGTTCAATCCCCCGCTCTCACTCCGCATCTTTTCTATTCAGCTCCTTCAATCTCCCTCTGTCTCTCTGCCCTCTCTCTAGTACATCAGCCAGTGTCTGGGCCCAGCTGTGGATTAGATCACAGTGGGTAAACCCATAGTTGTGTTCCATCAGGCCTGAGAATGGTGGGCCATTTCATCAAAAAACTCATTTCTCATGTGAGAACTAATGCACTGCGGGCGAAGTCCCGACTGTGCCAGTGCAAGGATATGTGGATTTGGCTACTGCTGCCGCCAGATAAAACCCCAGCAGCAAAATAAAAAGTACAACCCATAAAGGGCTGTGGAGGGAAATTCATCGGGGCCAATGGCGACTTTATCTGTTTGTGTGCAGGGGCGGACAGATGCATTTCCTCAACGTGTGACTACATGGCCTGCTGTGTGAGCGCGCATTTATATGAGTGTTTTTCAGTGTGCGATGTGTGCATGGATGATCTTGTCCAATTACGTGACTCAATATCGCCGTGTGTACGTGCATTTTGTTTCCGTCAAAGTTAGGGGGGGGGTGGGTTTTATCGTCTGTCGCACACTGGTTGATGAGGGTGGATTTCTCTCCCTGCCCACTAGTCGGCGGCTCACGGCAGGCTTTCCACAAACTATAAAATACAGCCACCTCCCCGTGGCTTCAGTAATTACACCACCCATCAGGGCCAAGAGTGAGGAGGAATACCAATGAGTGAGGAGAGTGAGGACAACAAAGCTGCCACGACAGCATGGACGGTGATTTATACGTACGTGGACCAAGCCTTGTCACGAGCAAGGAGCCAATTCCAAAAGGATGAAACCACTCACGGCCAATGCAATATAACAGCAACTCCATACAAATACAATTACACACTATTCAGCAGTGGGAGGTGGGCAAGGCAGAAAGACCCCCGCAAGGAGGAAACTGGATGTTGAATTAAATTCGACAGACAGGACTGTTTTGTTTTTTTTTATCTCATTTACGCCGCACAGATTTCTCATCCCGGCTCCCGACCTGACAACTGTGGCACGCGGCCAGTTTCTGGCAGTTGAAGATGAGGTCAGACGCCGCACGCAGTGTGACTGGGAGGAGGATATCGTGTCACTCAGTCCAGGTAGGAGCCATCTTCTGTTTCAGGGAGGGAGGTGCAGGAGACGCCGTAGAGGAGAGTGATGAGGCAGAAACGGTGCAGAACGTCAACCTGGTGCTGCAAAGGCCAAGTGCCAAGGCCTTTTGGGAGAGTGAAAGACCCTAGTCCTCTCAGACCGGCTATTATCTGGACCACATGCCCTAAAGTTCAGGGCAGAGCAGTGATATCTCCACCCCAGGGGAGGAGAGAAAGAAACTGAGCAGATACAAACCCGGGGAAATGAGAAATCTGCATCCCTCTTTGGTGAAAGTCTGTTTGGAGAAATTCATGTTGTTTTTTTCCCCCATTGATAAATGGCTGCGGAGCGAGCGAGTGGGCATTGTGCCTCACTCTATCATCCAAACAACAGTATCTCTCTCAGGGAGTCCTTCCGCTTCCAAACCACCCCCACTGGCTTTGGCTCTGGACAGATCTGCCAAGCCTTCTTGCCCGTCGTGGCCAAACACAGAATTATCCATCGCTCTCTTGTTCTCTCCCTCATTTCCTTCCCTTCTCCCTCATCCCTATCTCCCTCCTTCAGTGGAATGGAGCCACTGACAGGCAGATGGGCAGATGGGGATCGACAGTGTTCCCCGGGCCGAAAGCTAATTGGGAGAGACTGGAAAAGGATTTGGCGCTGCTGAATGGTCCTGACATGATGGGAAAATCAATGCACACTTCCAGTGTATTTGCATCATGCCGAACTGAGAGACCACAGCCTAATGTTGTGTCTGCTGGGAGTCGTGAAGAGTTTCGTTTCAACTCTGACCCCTCGATCTGACAACTGGAGTCTGATTGAGCGGAGCGCGGCTGCCAGTGTCGGGATCGGGGAGGTGTGTTTGTGCATTTCTCGTGACAGCCAAGTGCCTGAACTTACTGTACCCGCTGTCAATTTAACTCTTGTACATCTCCATACCACTCAATAATATTTTCATTATTTTATGTTTATCAACTTTTGAAGCTTTTTCACCTTATTTTTAATATATACCTTTTAATTTTAAGGCCATCATAAATACTTAAAGGTCCACAGTCCTTTACTGGCATTAGGCGCCTATGTACTCAACAACTTTTACTTTTATAAGTGAATGTAATGATGACATCAATGAAAAACAACACAACATGGACACCTAATCAAACCATATGATCAATAACGTGATATTTAAAATCCATACGTTCATTGATTAAAGGCGAAGATTGATTGTGAAAGTGGCAACAGAAGAAAAGACAGATATCTGATTGATTATGGGAATGACTAAAAACTAAGATCTAAAGTTTCTTTGCAGAAATCACAAGAGAATTCTGCCTTTATTTGAAAAAGGTTTTTACCAACACAAGTTCTGCAACATCTGACAAACAGCCTCCTTCTCTTTGTGTGTTTTTTTACAGACGAGCATGTTGGTGCCTGGAAATGAATAAATTAGATTTGTGGGAAAACTCGGGGTTTGGAGAAAGTTAAAAGAAGCCTGAGCTTTGCATAATTACAAAATCACACTTTGTCATACTGTTGTGCCATAGTGGTAGAAGTTGGACTCGGATGTGATTCACTGTGTCGCATACAAGTGCTTATCCTCACTCCACAATTTCTTCCAAAACTTTTTTGGGATTTTCTGTAACGACTGCGCTGAGGAGGCAGAACTACGAGATGTCATTCATCACCGGATTCATACCATTAAATTCACAACCATTTGATTTCCTCACTGACATTTAGGAATGTTTTATACGATGGGAAAATAAATACATGTGATGTCTGGGGAAACAATTGTGAAACCAAAACACAATATACTGATATATACGGTGTAATAATCTGCTTCAGTGAGGGTGAAATGGACCTTGATTATAACCGCTGACCAGAGTAAATACATATTGCAAACAGTGCGTGCTGCCGCAGGTCTGTCACTGTACCTGGGGAAGTGACTCGATGTCAGGCGGGGATGTCGGAGTTACAATCTGTGCTCCAGAAGAAGAGCCCACCTACAGCTCCCAAAATGAGCGATGGTGCAGCATAATGCAAACGTACCGCCTTAAAATCAAGAAGCCTACAGGGGACTGTCTCTCGCCGCATGGAACAGATTGGCCTCATCATTTTCCAACAGGGTGACAATGGGAAAGTGGCCTCTGATTCTGCTGGAACGCGTCTCTCCTGTCGGCTTCAGGTTTGATTGTGCACGGAGCCAACGGTGCCTCTGCAATATGAATTAGATTAAGGGCGGAGAACCTCAGACCTCCAGGCTTCATACCAGAGGCAATTCGAACTGCGAGGCTATTCATACGTACAAAAAAAAAGGCGACTATATATATATATATGTATATGAGTAAACGGTCTTGGAGTTCGGCTGTCCAACAAGCAGCTCTCACAGGACTGCACTCTGACAGAGACTAATAGCTAAGAGGCTGAATTCCAACAGGATAATTTTTAGTGCTCGGTCGCCACTGTGGACCTGCTAGAAACCAGACAAAGCAAAAGAGATCTTCGGTGTCAGTTCGTCTCGAAGCACCGAACGCTGACGGACGCCTCAAGTCATTTTCAGACATAACAAATACCACCAAACTGGCCATTTGTGCTCGTGGGATCACTGCAGAGTTTTGTACGAGGGAGGAATTGCTGTCTCTGCAAGGCATGCGGGGCCCGACCGAAGGTGAGGATTCGTTTGAGAAAAGGTATCTGGGCTAAAACCTGACATCTGAAGTCAGATGCCTTGCAAAGAGAAGCAGGCAGAGAGGTCGGTGTGATGCGTGTTCGATAATTCACTCTGGCCCCGTGAAGGATGTGGTAGAAATTGAAACGGCCCTCGATAGGAAAAGGGTTCTGCAGCCCCCCGTGTTAGATCGTATCTGAATCAGTGCCATTACTTACAGCTTCCTTCTAATGGAAAAAGCCTCCTCACACAAACGCTGACTTCACTTTTAGTGTTGATTCACCCAAATAACAAACGGACACATATTTTCTCTGAGTGGCCTGGAGATAGTTTCTTTTTTTTTTTGTTATTACCTCCTGAGGATTTGAGACATCTGTATCTTAGAATTCTTCCAAAATCGACGGATGTCAAAAGATTTGATGTTTTTTAAAAAATGAAAATGCTAAAGTTACACATTAATGTGTCATGTGTCCCCCGAGGACGATCTACAGATCTCGCTGTGAACAGACAAGGAGAAATATCAAATGAATATCTCAAAACTTGGGTGAATGCAGGTCTCGCTATAGCTGCATGGCTGTATCCCTGCTTCGCACCCCCACACAATCACCAGAGGTTTTGGGATGTTCCCTTATTAAACCACTGGGATGACCTGAATCGCTGCTGTGTGTCAGTATGCAGCGGCGCCTTATCCTGGATCACAGCACTGATACATTTCATCCTGGGGATTTCATGGATGGAGCAGGAAACATCCTAAACCCAGTGGGTTGCTGTTATCTTTACAGATTGCCTTGGGATTGTAACCTGTGCCCTCTTTGTTCCCGTCCCGACAAAGTGAAATCTCCAGTGCCTCTTTTCCCCAGCTCTTATCAGAACACGCCTGTGCACAACTCGCAGCGTTTGATAATGCGAGGGTGACAACTTGATTGTTTTGTCTTTAGATGTTAAACACAGATGTGAGACATTAGTGGAACCATGACACAACAGTCTATAAATTTACTCCCACTGCCTGCGTCTGATGTAGAACAAGCGGAGTGACGATCAAAAGGCGCCGCTTGATTTGAGCAGAATTAAACAGCAGCGTGGAGGAAACTGATCTTAAGAGCAAAGGGACGACGACAACAAAGAAAGACGCAAGATTGATCTCGCAGCGTGGATGTGGGGGAAAAAACAGAAATGTTCCTCTCGTTTAAGTTCTGTGGAGGAGCGGCACGTCCCTGCTTAAAGACCTTATCCCAACAGCGCAACACAAATCAGAAAGACGGGGAAAAATTCCCAGTTGTCATGGAAACATTGTCCGTCCCGTTGACATTGCCCCTGTTGTGACAGGTGCTTCTGTTACGACGACAGGTGAAATGAAAAACAGCCGATTCTCATTCTGCACCACTCCGCCCGTAATATATGAACCGTGCTCTCCCCTCGCCATCTCTCACCCGTTTCCTGTTCCCCATCTTGGGAAGACAAACCTCCGCGTCTCCCTGCTGCTCTCTCAAAGAAAACCACCAACACAAACTCTTGATAAGTTGTTTATGGTGCAGCCACGCAGCCTCCTCCCTGGGGGGGGGTCTGATGTCCCAGAAAGCCTTGCAAATGCAGCGGGAGATTAGCTTTTCCCGAGATCTGCCTTCCATCGCCATCTTTCCCCATCGCAAATACTGAAGAAATCAATGCAAATGTGCGAATGCAGCCGATCATTTGCTGTGAACTTATGCATTCGACACTTCAATGTGAATCCAGTTTCTTTTTCTGTCTCTCTGTAGGGAACTCTGAAAGGGGGGGAATAGTGGAATGCCCCTGAGGTGTATGGAGAATAGCTCTCAGGTTGACAGGTGAAGACTACAAAGTGTAGATATGTGGGTTTTTGCATATAGTCTACTGATGTTTTATGCTTTTCTTTTTAGTCATCTGTATATTTTTATTTCATATGTTAATACGGTGTCTTTGCATGTGTGTATGCATGTGACTGCAAGATAATAGAAAAAGGAAAAAGCACAGAAAAACTAATAGTCTAGTGTAGTAGGTAATGGGGCTCAATCCCAAATCATCTCACACCCTAATATTTTGAATACGTTTCAAATTTAAACCCCATAATAAGCACGGAGGAAATCAGAGCACGGATTTGCAAGCGGCGACACACACTCCTCTCGAGTGAAAGAGGCACAGCTGCCCGTCCTCGACGAGCTTCAGCTGCCGCACATCCGAAACTCACGTTTGCAAAAGGGACTGAGACAGGTGGGAAAATAGTAAAGTGACCGTTGCGAGACGTTCAGGAACACGGACAAACTCGGGAGTAATGTGCGCTCTCTGCTGACGGATCAATAACTTTAATTAGCAGCAGATGCCTTCGAGGTGTTTTCTTGTCCTTTTCTCATGAATCTCCGCACTCGTACGTAAGGGTGTAATTCCCTCCGTCTCTGAAGCAACTCCTCCCGCAACAAGGCAGGTGTTCATCATTCTCTGAGAGGGTAACTCAGATTTCACACAGGACTCGGAGTGGGAATTACGCGGCGCAGATTACGTCCTAGTGCTGCGGATAACTGAGTTAATATGATTATTGTATTAGGTGTCACTCTGGGAAAGACGGGAGTTCTCTTAACCCTGCAGATTTGTTTGGTCAGTTCCTGGAGAGAGAAGTGTGGTGCAGAATGGTATCACAGGCATTAAAGAGATCAAGTCTTAAGTGGATCAGTTCATTCGGGAAAGCCCAGTGGTAGTCACGGCAAGGGAAGTGTTTACTGCTCAAGTGTCTGCTCCTGGGTATTAACCAAACCCCATACAGAAAGTAGGCCATGCAAATGATGCCGACGAGGCCCTGGGAAAGAGAGCGCTATAGAAATAAAAGACGCACGCAGGACCGAAAAAACCCACACGGAAGAATTGGGCCAAACTGAACACACCAAAAAACTGTTTTTTTTCCAACCAACCAAAGAGATGTTCTCAAAGAGGCGATTCAAAGCCGGTGAATCACGACGCCAAACACAAGAAATGTGGGAGAAAAGAAACTGGAGCAGACTAAACAGATTTGTGCTCGGTACTCAGGGACTGCGATGGCAAAGTCTTCAGACCGCAGCGTAGTGGTGAGTCACCAGTTAGAGCGCCCAGATCCCAGTCCCACACAGCGCTGGGGCAACCTGGGATTATACCGGCCAGGGGTGAAGAAGTTCCAGACAAACTCGCCGAGCTGTTTTACGGCAAAAGTTAACACCTCCTGCTTGTGTTTTGGCCACACACTCTTTTCCGGAGGAGGCACTCTATCCTGGGGCTGAGCTGGATGATATGCTCCAGCTTACATAAAGTACACAATGTTCACAACTAAAATCATAAACTGGTTTAGTTTCCACTTTGAAACACAACCCTGAAAAAAACCTGAGACTTTTCCACTGCAGTCACCAAAGACTGGAGAAAAGGGGATTTTTTTTTGTGTCTCGACCCTCATCTGGTCTCCTCCCCCAATGAAATATAAATATATTATATATATACTGTATATGAGAGAGAGAGAGAAGGTGATGATGAAAGAGAGCGTGAGAGAATGAAAAAGTGTTCTGTGGAAATGCAGCAGGGATAGAAGATGACCTTGTTACACAAATAGCTCGTCTTTACAAAAAAAAAAAAAGTTTAAAAATCATCCCTTAAGACATTTATCACATTATGGTCCATCTGCAACTTTTTCATGACCCTGAACCTGAGGGGACGCCGGTGGTTTAAGACCTGTCTCCTTCAGATACATTATTAAAACCCATCAAACTCTTTGCTTCTTTTAAAATTTCCCTTTGCTGTATTTTTGGATTTCATTATGTGGTAACTCACCTTTCATTCCAGTCGTGTTTTTAATGAAAGAAAATGCATAAAAAAATAAAACCTGTAAAGCAGTTTGCAGGATGAGCATTTAGCCTGTGGTAGTTTATCAATCCGAATTGCTTGAGGGAATAGTTTGACATTTTGGGAAATAAGGCCATTTACTTTCTCGCTGAGAATTAGATAAGAAGACGGATCCCACTCCCACGGCCGAAGCTACGGTAAATATGTGGCTGCAAATAGCAGTTCCACTATATACAGTGGCAACATCTTCTTCATCGGCTTGTTAATAACTTTTTCCTGTCAGGAAGCTTATGTTATATTTATCGGGGCTCAACACACACACACACACACGCATATATATATATTTATACTGTATATACACATCTTTATATGATTGAGTAATAATTGGGTAAATTTGAAGACGGGTATATTACCTATCCTGCAAGAAAGACAAGCAAACCCTGATGAATTAATCATGCAGCTCATTATAAAAACCAGCATGGGCGCGTGTAAGAATGTCAACAGTTAGTTTTGATCAGGATCCACAGTGCAGTCATTTTGAATGGTCGTGGCCACTGGTGGAATAACTGCCTCATTATCCTGAGCGCAGAGCGAGCGGGTCGGGCCTCTGCGTCGCACAGCGTCATTAAAGTCAGCGTGTTTGAGCATAACAGGCTTGGCCATGGTCACAAGCTACTGCCGTGGCCTGTTATCCCCCCACGCTGGAGACGAGCATCCAGTGTTTCCTCGCGCTCCTGTTTGCAGACGACTGCCATGATCTGCACGAGGAAGGTGCAGTGCGCAGGGCTCCGCGCCATCCCGCTGCGCGGCGATCACCTGCATTGTGAGACAAGCCGTATATCTGCAGAGGTAATGTGGTGCAGGCAATCTCTGGGCCTTTGTCTGGTCCTCTAGTGGCAACGCAGGCAACGGCACAAACAACCACAGTGTTGCCTAAGCTGCCCTCAGTAGCAGCGTGTGCTTGTTTATCACCTCGGAACATATTGTCAGCATTCGGTCAAAAGCCCGGAAAGATGGCGAACCAGACAGAGCGGCGGAGGAAGGGAGGAAGACACAGTGCACGTATAGGTGGGAGAAAAGAAGAGGGAGCGTTGTGCATAAAACGGCGAGAGCAGAGGAGGAGAAGGAAGCATCAGAAGATCGTCGAGTGCGTCAGGAGCGGAAGAGAGACTAATTAAGGAAGGCTGGATTAATTAGGCTTCCAGTCTGCCTGCCTCTCATACTCCCTCAGAGCTCCGTGCCAGTACAGGCCCCAGACCGACTCCCGAAAAGCCGGGTCCATCCATTGTTCCACGGATTTCCCATTCATTCGTCGGAATGTGGGTTTTTTCGCTATCAGCTCGGGCCACCATGGAGTTTAAAGCCACGCTGTAAATTCACTAAATTACAGCAAAACAACCTAGAAAGGACAGACACAACATTGCACGGACAGATTGTGGCTGCATGTGAGCAGGAGATTCACCACAAGTCATATTTTGTTAATGATGCTTTCATTTGGAAAGAGTTGAAATATTCTCTGTTTGAGGGTCTCTGGCTTTTTACTCTGTGAGGCACCCTAGTTGGGTTATATTGATTGAGTGCTAGTTATCTTTGCAGCCTTCTCAAACCAAACTAAAACCTTTGTATCTGCACCCACTCGACCATTTGACTCCCAGAGTAAATTAATTCAGCCTCAGTCCATCCAGAGGCAAAGGTAGGTAAAGAGGGTTCTTAATCTTGAACAGATGCAACAAGACATCCCCCTCGATGCCTCTTTCCCGTCTTCTGATGAAAAACAAATGGAGTCGAAGGGGCTTAGCGGATGATGAGAGATCAGTGTCTTCATTTCAGTCGCTACAAAAAGAGCCGGAGACAAGTGTCCCCCTTTACGCAGTGTTTAAATTAAGCAACGAGCTCAGCAGCCACGAACCGGAGACACCCAGAAATCAACATGAGAATTATACATCTGCCACGGAGGAGAAGGGTGAAGCTGCAAAAAGTGATGATTAATTAACTAATGGCAATAAATACTCGAGTAATGGTGGATATTAAGAGATGCTAAATAATCTAAGCTCCAGTAATTGTCGTTATATATATATTTCACATGGTTTGGATGGAGGAGGAACAATAACTGCCTCTGTGGTTGTTGGTTTTACTAATGAGACCAGAGGAAATCAGTCCTTTTAATAAGTTCCCACCCCTGCTGTTCGTGACACAGATGCCCCCTCCCAGCCGGAAAGTAATTCAAACCTGCCTTCAGCTCTTCTGCATCTAATATTCTTGGCCCTGTCTGGGTCGGGATATGATGGGATGAATATTTATTGCGGGTCCGGGCTTTGATGGGCCGCACTGAGACTGGAGCAAAAACAAAGTGAAGGGGGGAAAAGCTGCTATAGCCGTTTCTGGCCCTGACTGACGCTCCAGCTTGCAGCGAGTAATTCATTCTGAGAGGAGGCACAAGTGCCCCTGCTCCTTCTCCCAGCTCAAGTTTATGATAATCCTAATAAATTATGATGCGCTGCACAGACATTAAAAACTCTGATTGGCACTAAATCAAACAGGCTGTGCCTCTCAGGTCAGAGAGAGCTGGAGGAGTGACTGCGATGCTCTCCCCTTCCTGCTATCATCTCCTCCCTGTCCTCAAATCCTGCAGGTCCACCTCCTCATTTCTGTCTCTCCTCTCTACTTTTGTCTTCCCCCATCTTTTTTGGCTCAACTTGTAATTTTCCATTCCTTCTCTGTGCCCTTTTCTCCACCAAACCTTCCTGTGCTGCTGGCTTGATAAATTTAGGTGACAGGGATGTTTCCCTGCAAAAAAATAAATAACAAAAACAGTGTGAGCTATGGAGCCAGGTCCCGGTGCCCTGGGAGAACGTGTCATTGCAACTCTCCTGCATTTGTCATGATTTGTCTGCATGGCTCTGTAAATACCTGTGTCCCATTTGCAGGTGATTTAATTCACGGATGAATGGATAACCAGATTTACACCCACCATTTTCATTTTACCTGAGCACTCGTGCACTGTGTCGATTATTCTACCTCCATTAACTCCAGCGGTCACAGGTCCAAAACATCAATTTGTTAACCCAAATCTGAATAGCCTGATGTTGATTGCTGCCCGGCATGGCCCCCTTATTATGAGGAAATCGAAATAACTCCATCTGCCTTGATTAAAAAGAGTAGAGGACAAAAAAAATCTGCTTAACTATTTGAGTTGTGAGCAGTTGATCTCTTTAGAAAAAACACGCAGAATGTAATTATCGCGGGTCAAACGCACGTCTACTTTGTTGATGGTTCTCTGTGAAAAGGTCGGGGGTCTTTTCTTTAGAGTTTGGTTATGTCACAGGAGAGGAGCCGCGTCGTCAAATCAGAAGCAAAGTGTTTAATCGATCAGAATAGAGGTGAAGGAGAATAGCTGGAGATGATTAAAATTTTCTATTTGCATTGATTGCGATTGCACTTTGGAATACATCCCATTTGTAAATCTCCGCGTTACAAAGAGCACATCCTCCCACTTTGTGAGAGCACCCGGTAAATCATATTCTCTGATGAATGTTTTACTGTTGAGGGTAGTGACCCCATCCATTCACAGACAGACTGCTTGTTAATGGTTATAATCAGTGGCAAAAACAGCACCGGGGATCGTATCTCAAAGGCGGCACATCAGGTACGATGAATGATTGACGTGTCAGATACGCAAAACAGACTGTCGATACTTTTACTAAATGCTCATTTGTGATGCCTTTACAAAAAAGTGTTTCAAATTACGCAATCATCGCTGCACCCATACTCCCATGTGCCCTGTACGTTGGCATGGTCGACCAATACATCCAACAGAGGGCAGCACAGAGTCGAGAGTTTCTGACAACAACTTGGTAACGGTGGAGGAGGCTATGATCACGCAACTCTTTCGAAAGTGGTCCAACTAATGAAAGGGCGAAGTCTCAAGAATCTTTACAAATTCTGCCATGGTTAGGGTTAGATACATCCCCCCCCCCCTTGCACGATTTCCAGTGGTATGCTGTTTTGTCTGTGTCTTTCAGAAAACATATAGAAATACGAATGAAAACACACTATGTGAATCTGGATGCCACTAACGATGATTTGCAACACGGATTAAACAGACATTCTCTAACCGTCAACAGTCCAAAATATGTCGGTTTCTTTGCACAGCAGCGTGAACGATTGAAGACGTGTTTGCTGCAAAAATGATTTTCAGTCAAATTCACAAGTAATGAGCAGAGCTGGAACATCAGTGCAGCTGAGGGAGGATTTCTTTCTGCCCTTTAAGAAGCCCGAGAACACAGCTCCTCGTTCACGGTGTGAGTCATTACGAGGGTAACAGGAGGCAATGCGTAGTTCGATATCTATGTTGGATTTTAAATGTTTTATTCTCTTGTATTTGCACTGAATTGAGTAAACGTCTCGGATGGGGCAAGATTCCCCACCGCACAAAATACACAATACACTCAAGGATCTTTTTTTTAATACAGTGAAACTAAAGCAGGCACACAAAGAGGGAAAAAACTGCCCTGGGACCCAGACACAGCTTTGTTCACAGCGGACAATTGGAAAAAAAAGATTAAAAAAGCACAAATAGTGACGCAGCCGAGCCAAAGAGATGTTTCTTGGTATTCCACTCAGTCTTTTTCGTCACAAAACCTGGTCCATGCCCACAATGTTAAGCATTCCAGCACTTTAAAGTAAATTCCCTGCGTGTGCGACCTCTCGTCCTCGTAGTGATTTTGGCCTGTTCTCCTGACGATTTTGGCACCTCTGCCATCTCTTGTGCTGACTTTCGTTTCACCGGACTTTTGTATTAAACACCTTGATTTTGAGCCTGATCCTTTGCCTCTGACCCTGATAATGTCGCCCTCGGGCCCAATTGACAAGAACTCAAGTTTTGTCAATCGAAGCAATGTGAGCAGACTTTGTGCAGCTTTGCTCCTCAAGAATGATGATTTGCAATTGGCACTGATATTGTATATGGCACAATGCAACCAATCTGTATTTCGTATCTTTCTTTACTCCCTCTCTCTGTTCCAAATTATAATATAGTGGTCACATGCTTACCTGGTGCACATTCATAAATGAGCTTCAGTCAAATCCCTACACACCAATTACCACGCAGTAAAACCTGGGGCGGCCATTATTCTGCCCTCGCTGCTTCCCCGACGCAGCCCTGCGGATAGCTAACTCTTCCCTCGATGACTCACTGAAGTAATTCTCCTTCGTGAACTTTATTCACGTTTGCCACTCAAGACAGACAAGAGTGAAAACGGCAGTATAAAATACGAACCACCATCCGTAAGGCACAAAGTATCACATTCACCATAAAGCAAATTAACTGCTCAGTAGTTTTAATGTACACTCATGGCAGTCCAATCAACCCCCATGTGACAAAATAAAGCCAACAGGCTAAGCTAGAGCAAGCTGGCTAACAAACAAGACATGCTAACCAGCTAATGCTAGAGCCATTATGCTAACAACGTAGAAAACTCAAGCCATGTTCACATAAACGTAACTTAGACTTGATGACAACTTACAGGCTGTGCTCAGCATTAGCATACAGAGCGGCAGGCTTCAGCATGGCTGCCAGAGAAGATAAACAGGTGGACTTCCTACTTCCTGTTTTAACCTTTAACTTCCTGTCACATGACAGGTCAAAGTGCAACACAGTAAAAACAAACCTTAAATCTCTAGAGACTCATTATTCAAGCTCAGTGGCAGGTTGGTTTAATGTATAATGTAGCTACGTTGGAACATGTCATACTGGAAATTTTCAGTTGGAATAACCGCCCATGAAATTATCCATCGTTTAAACTGGCACATTAGTCGGTTTTCTTTGCAAATTACCATTTCCCCTGTCACTGCAAATACCAGTATAATTAATTACAATATGAAAAGCAGTGAATTCATTATTCTTTAAAACAGGAAACCTAATGCACAGGGCGTGGAACCAAAGGCGGCCATATAGTCACAAAGAATAAAAGCTGTCAGCTTGAGATCAACTTGGAACTTTTTTGAATGACGTAATTGAGAATGATTATTATTATTATTACTTCAAATATATATTTAGTGAAAAATTTAGTGATTTTGAAACGCCACGGTAAAAGTCAAGGTTTATCACAGACACGAGGCTCAGGTGCGGTGTGCGGTCTCTCATTGGATCATTTTATGATCCTCATTATCTGTGATATTGTTCTCCTGTGGAGCGACGGGCAACAGATACAGAGAGGGGGGGGGGGGTCCTCATCCTTAAGTAGCCTCACTAGCTTCATGGAACAATCAATCCCCAACGTATCCATTGTCACTTTTGTCAATACAAAGCTTTTTATTACCTTGCTAATCCAATCGATGAGAGGGACCATTATATTTTACGGTGAAAGATGGACTGCAAATGTACGACATTTGCTACATGGAGCGTGTTGCATTGTAGAGCAGATATTGCTTGAGTGTGTGTATTGGAGAGCGATAATGTTCCAGCCACTGCTTCTCCCCCGTCGCAAATGTCGTGGGATCTTTGTCTGTGCTGGAAAACCATTCATGAAAACAAAACAGAAAAATGTGTTTGGATTATGTTCTTTTTTCTTATACTGAGAAATACTGAAGTGAAGCTGAGGGACGACAGAAGTCATCAATCATGAGGGGTGCACATGTTCCTGCAGTGGAAGACAACCTGCACCGGGCTGATGCAGTCAGACCACAGAGTGGGATGCAGGAGGTTGACAGAGACAGGTAATTAACTAAAAATAATATGTTCTTGACACGGTAGAAAAAAAACGGCCTTTAAAAGGAACAGGAGACGCATCGAAATGAAACCTCCGAGAATAGCCCAGCTGGGGAGATGAAGGTTACTTTGTGTGCCGGCATGAGTGGATGCAGCACATGCAGCCGCCTGCTTCCACACCTACACACTGTGGAAAGATCAAACTTGACGGCATGGGAAATATCATTGGACATTCAACATCAATATATTGCACTCACCCACATCCCTTCATGTGAGTTCTTTATATATGCGGCATAAAAGACTGGCGGCACATCACAGCGGCAGCGGAAATTTTCTGTCCGATTGCGCCTTTGAACTTCGTGCGGTGCACGAGCCCTTTGATTCGAACAGTTGTTGTAAGAGAAGCTAAGTGACGTGTGCGTAGCGTGAACCTTGGGAACCAATGAAAATCCTGTAAAATGAAGAAAGAACACAAAGCACTGAGAGAAAATCTACAAGTTGCTGTCGCTAACGAACCTTTCAACAACATTTGGGTAGATTTCTAAGCCATACGGATGAGATTTGGCCTCTGAGACTCCATCGCCCTTGAAACTGGGTCAAATTGATACAAAGCAAAGATGCCAAACTTGATTACTTTCATTCCACTGATACTGTTCCCCTGTGGTTTCCAATACTGGCGTGATCATGCAGAACAACAGCCTAAAATAACTTTGTATTTGCTGCTGCAACTAACAATTTAATCTTTCTTTGTGTTGTGTGTATAATTGACTTAATCACTTGTGCACAAATGTGCAAAAAGTAATGAAATCACAGTCATTACAATTTTCTGGAACCCAAAGTAATCTTCAAACGTTTATAGGGTTTGACAAAAGATCCAAAACCTCAAACTATTCATTTTCTGTCGGCTGTATTCAATCAACTAATTGTTTCAATACCAGAAATAACAGTAGTGAAGACTATGTCAAATAAACTGCAGCAGCTTCTTTTATACTGACCAACACTTGAAGTCTTGCATTGTCACCTCAGCTGTAATTATTCAAACTACTTCCCTTAAATAACCGGACAACTTTGACACGGTATTGATCATGTGCCTTTAATTCTGGAAACGCACACTCCTGCAAAACTGTTCTGCCCCGACCACCGTGGAAAACATGCCAATCTGCCGCGCCTCGCCTCAGACTTATTATCTTTCCTCAAAAAAGCTTGGAGCCATCACCGATCGGAGGACGGACAGCTGCTCCGCGGACAAAGGCCTACGTGTCTTTGTGGACAGACGCCTGCCAATCTAGCTGTCGACTCTGGATGACTGCCTGATTTTCTCGGGCTTGCTAACTGCGTCTCCTGTTCAACGCACGTCTCTGCCAGGTTCACCTGCCTTCCTGTCTTACTCCACATCAACCCTGAGTGCCAGTCTGTCTTTTCTGCCTGTTGAGTCCGCTGAGCAGCAGGACTTCAATTCTGTCAGTGCCAATAAAATCGCTAATGTCTCCTCTGCTCTGGAGGTGAGGGGGTGTTTGCTCTGACTTATAC
Source organism: Hippoglossus stenolepis (assembly GCF_022539355.2). Taxonomy (NCBI): domain Eukaryota; kingdom Metazoa; phylum Chordata; class Actinopteri; order Pleuronectiformes; family Pleuronectidae; genus Hippoglossus; species Hippoglossus stenolepis. The sequence goes on from NC_061500.1 coordinate 3,490,997, forward strand.
ATGATTTCATAGTGTATTGAGAATACCGTGTACTTTTTAAAAAGTTTGACGCAAAAACTACGCAAGGAACTTCTGAATAGAAATGAAAAATATGTATTAATGTTGATGTTCTCATTCAGGCAAAGTGCTGAGAGGTGGTAATCAGTAGAATAACCTGATGGGGTTTAAATACCCCTCCAAGGTGTCATGATGACACCTGGGTTGAGAATTAAGAAAGAGATCTGCTACAGAAATATGTTTTTTCTTTATTTGCTTCTTACTTTGTTGAATACTGACTATTTTCAAGGCCGGGCAAGAAAAAGCCTTATTTTTATCCTTAATACTCTGTCCACCCCAAAGGACGAAGCCAAGACGAGGCCTCTGCCCTCTCTTTTTGATGAATATTCTTCTTAATTACCGCAGTTAGTTAATTAGGACGAGCTACAGAATCAGATAACGAGTCTCCCTAGAAGCATTGAATTGAGAGTTTACTTCTTTGAAAGAGTCCGTCTTAAATTCCAAGTATGTTTCTCGACACTGGGCCCTGAGAAACCTATTAAACAGAAATATAGAGTTGAATATGAAAAGCTAAAAAAAATTCGACAGCTGCGTTATGTAAAGATGACAGGCTAATTATACTTGACTCGGTGTCAATTCATGAAATAGCGCATCATTTTCTGGTAAGAGAGATCCACTCTGCACAAGTTCAGCAAAAGTGCCTCCTCCGGCAGCGAGTGTTGCTCGGATAAAAAAGTGAAAAATGCCCATCACAGCGATGGCTTGGTTTCATTTTACGTCTCCATTTTATTGCACTTTAAGCCTGAACAGATGTACTGCTGCAGGTGCTTAGTGGTGTACTTAGATGCAGAGCCGTGAATGACTCATCTGCATCTTCCCCTCATACCTGCTGATTTACACGTATTTGAATTTTGTGACTAATGGGCGAGGTGATGGCGAGGCTGTCCAACCTTACTGGAAATTATCATATAGTTAATGAGAAAAAACGAGTGCTCCATTGGGGCGCTAATGTCCTCTAACCTCGCCTTGAGTCCACACAACTGTCAAGCATTCGAAATTGCAGGCAAGACACCCAGCGCCCGCCGTGAAAGAAAAAAGGAGAACCTCTCTTGAAATGTCAGGATCTTGTCTCTCAAGTTCGCTAAAGTCATAGAACAGATTTAGCTGTAGATTCACAGTGGAATAATCTCAGGTATTAAAATTGATCTTGATTTTAATGTAAAAAGCTGCTTTCTTTGTGTTAAACTATGGAAAGTCGTCAAATGGAATAATTCATGATAGAGAAAGATCCATCGTCTTGCACAAAAGCTCATGAGACGCCTATGCAATAAGCTTTTTTACGAACTATAATCATAATTTCTTGTTGGTTAACCTCTAGCAGCCGTGGCAATTAGAAAGAAGTCAGGTGACATAGTGTAAAGGTCTAAAAAGAGAGGATCCATGCTTTGTTTTCCTTGTCAGCGCATATGTCCCCTGATCTTTTCCTAAACCCGACAAAACCTTGACTGAACTTGCAAAACCTTAATCACGTGTTTATTACTGTTACCGTGGAGACAAAATGCTGGTGCTACTGCCACCTGCGAGCTCCTTGAAGGTTTATTAGTGTCACCATGACGACAAACGTCCAGGATTATTATGTATTAGTATGCAACTAGGGCCTCGTCCGAAATACAGGGACATACTTTTTTTGTAACTATGTGTGCTTTGTGCTTGTTGCCAGTATACAGCGCTGTTAGAGACACTTAACAGGGCTGTATGCTGCAGAAAATGTAGCTGAAGGATACATGGTAGTCTGGCAGGTCAGGAACACTGTTGACGCAGCTCTAATGTAATATTACTCTTCCAGGAATTGTTCTGTCACTTGAGATTTTCTTTTATTACACCCAATTTATAAAAACAGGACGTTGTTTTGTTTTTTTTGTTGCTTTGTCCTGTTACACATGGTCACAACATGTCATTGATGTGTTCCCATCCATGAGGAGGGCTGAGGAGAACAGGCTGTGTGGAGTAACAGGACTCGTATCAGTAGGTAGTGAAGCAAATAAGAGGTAGTAAAACAGACAAGAGGCCTCTGTAAAACAAATGATGCGCAGCTGTGAAAAATGGCTCTGGAAGTAACCAGACCAGTCGAGGGGCCGGGGGATAAATAATGACTGCAGAAGGAGAACGTACAAACCAAGTGCATCAGATGCAAATTATAAAAAAAAAAAGGTTTTAAGACGGGTATCGCAGGCAAGAAGAAACGATAGCAGAGGCCGTGCATCACGAAGCTTAGCATTAATGATGCACTTGGGTTGCATTGTGAAAAACTCTGAGAGAAACAAGACTCTTCTCCAGGTAATGTAATTGCTGTACTTGTGATCTAACGCCCTCATTAAGCATGGATCAAACGCGGGTGCAGAAAAGCAGCGTCATGGAGGCAGAGTGTGAAACAGACGGGATTAGCAGATGACAGAGCTGCTCACTCACGCGCGGCGAAAGTTTGAAGTCTCCTGCGCGGCTAATTGTCGACTGTAGACACAAGCGTGGAGAAGTTCTGCCTCCCCACTGAATTACAGATAGCTCGCTTGCCCTTGGCTTGCCTCCCAGCGTTTGTGTTGATTTTCTCTGAGCAATTAACAATCTGACACCGTGACCTTGGACCGAGGAGAGAGAGAGAGTGAGGGAGAAGTAAACTGCCTTGTATCTTCAAAGAATAGCTCCTGCTGTACGGTACTAGATTTTTTGACATCGTATAAGAACGTGTGGTTCTCGCTAATTTCCGAGTCTTGTCTCATGGGCTGTGAATTACACAAAAGTAGCAAATCTCAGGAGCAAGGTCAACAATGAGTCATTGACAAAACACCACAACTAGACCCGGCCTTGGATTCACTCCGGGGGTATAAATCCAGGCGGCAGGTAAAGTTTGTAGTGGTGCATGTCTCAATTTAAGACTAAAATCCTCTGCTGTCCAAAAGTCTAAGATCACTTTCCCAGAATGCAAAGCTGTAGACCAATGTTTACAAAGCAACCTGTTGATGCCGTGTGAATTAACTAATACTTATCATACTTATAAGTATGTTCTACTATTGGTAGGGGGGGTTATTGTAGTTGATTGGATGTAGAAACCATGTGACTTTGACACTAACCCCTTTATACCACAAATGTACCGGTCTTGTATTTATGTGTTGGACATTTGTTGTCCGTTGTTTTGTTTGTTAGAGTTGAGAGTCCTCAGTGTAAAAACTGTGACTGTGGAAGTAAATAAACTTACTCTTTAGAAAGAATGGTACATTCAAGCATCTACTGCTAAAGGGACAGTTAGTAAGAGCATTACGTTTTGGTATTTAAAGGTTATAAGATTTTCATTTTGTGTAATTTGGCATTTCTGCTTGAGATTGCTCATTTGCTACGATCCTTGTTGCTTGACTTTGAGTCAATCATCTAATTCACAAATAGATTTTGTTTAATCACAACAGATCAAATGTGGTGAGGTCTGCGTATAGCTGAGCAGACAGGTGTACAAACAGAAAGTGATGTGAGTGACAGCGATGATGATGCTCACGGTGCTAAAGGGTAACACTATCAAGAGAAGTGGTATAATTGTCTCGCTCTCAAAAATAGGAACAACATAATTAATTCAAAGACAGCCATATGCAGTTTGACATTATAGTAAGTGGCTGATTTGCTGTTTGGAAAATGTCAGAAGCCGTCTTCAAAAGAAGAGATGAAGCTACCTCAAAAGGGCATGAAGAAGTCCTGCTGGCACAAATGAGTTTAAAGACTTACTTAGAAAAGGGTAATGCAGAGTATGTTTGGGAAGATGAAACTGTGATGGCTGGTGCACTACTTCCAGAGCCAACCTGGCATTTCAATCAATCACCCTATCAAGGAACAGGATTTGAGCTACTTTTTGTTGGAGGCAAAAAAAAAACAATGTCTGCTCAGTTCTTTCGGCTTCTGGCCGCCGAGGTGCAGCCGACAGCAAATGAGCAGATCTGTGCGGAGCGAGGCAGAGGTCAGAGGATGATGATAGATCTCTGAGAGATGTCAAAATCCTATGAAGTGAAAGAAGATGAGAGGAGAAAAGGGAAGCAGTGGTGAAGGGAAGAAGGAGACAAAACACAGATGCTTCCACATCGAAAAGAAAATGGATGCTCTGTGACATGAAAAGGTGACATAAGGCCACAAGTGGAACAGACTCAAGATCAGGATTACAGCTATAAAGGAAAATATCAACGAAAGAGAAAAGAAATAATCAAAATAATCATCTCTAAGCGAAGGTTGAAGGGACAACGGAAAACGAGGATTGCACCATCTTCAGGTAATTCACGAAAAAGAGCTGCCAACCTCAGTCATATCAAGTGGACCGGGGGGGTTCAGGGTGAGTTGTGGCACAGAATCCAAATGAAAGACAGGGGTAAGAGTGACACAGGGAGAATAAGAAACTCAGCAGAGATGAACAGAGTATCTGAGGCCTTACGTCTGAGGACAGACGGCGAGAGCGGTGGGGAGAGTGCGGCAGGTGCCTCCGCGTACTGCCGAGTGATTTATGTCTACGCAGGGGGCAACAAAATGTAGAAACAAGATCGGAACACATCCTGCGATGAACTCAGGACTTTGCAGACTGCTGACTGATAGTTCCTGTCTCCCCCCCTGCACTGCTTGGAGATGAGACAGAGCGACAGATAAGGCCGGGGTGAATGCATTTTCAAGGATGTGTCACGAAACAAGATGGAGGAGTGAGCGAGTGGGATTTTTGGGGACAAAGAGAAGCTCAAGGAAACAGAAGTGCTAATGTGACAGGAGTTAGCAGAGTGCTGTGTCGACACTCGGCTTTCCTCTCCTCGCAAATACTGTAAATGCTTTTCTTGCAATATGCCACGTAATACGGCTTTAGCTTCGCAGGTCGTGCGCTATAAGAGTCCTGAGGCCAAAATGTGAAAACTGTTGACAATAACAATCCCCTACAGATGAAGTGTTAATTAGCAAATTGCAGAGGAAGGAGGGGCAAGATAAAGTCTTGGATGAAAACAAATCAGCTCATGGACACGAATCCCAAGGAGCACGGCAAGAAGTCATTACTGCTACAGTACCTCTCGTATAAGCCCTCGTCTTCCATGCAGGGGAATTTCAACTGTCTTACGTTCAAATATATGATGAATCTACAATAAGGAAATAGGCTCCCAATCATATATGATATTTATAGTGTATTATGAATATGCATTTCACCTTTTAGCCTTATTTAAATCCCCTGTGTACAGCAGGTTGGGCTCTCGCCCTTCGACAGCTTACATAAGAGAGGTGGGTCGTGTCAGGGATGATAAAAAACTGTTGACGACCAAGCTATCAAAATGACATTTATGAGAAACCTGCACAGTTTCAAACTTTTATTGGCAGTCATCGTTGCTCAATTATATTTTATTAATTTTCTGGCGTGTAATGTTTGCCCTTGATTGAGGAAGGTTCTTGCTGTTCTTTATCACCACCCTGTACTCATGTTGCACTGGATCTATTCCAGCATCACCCTGAAACTATACTTTTCCCCTTCTTTTCCTGCTCCTGCATTCTTGTCAACAGTCCCTTCATGTGGCTCGTTAGTTGATGACTTACACATATTCCCAGAACCTCAGAGTTATTACACTCTTCTGGCTCTGTAATGGCAGTTCAGCCCTCGCCCCTCTTAGCAGGGGGTAATCCCTGCTTTATTTGGCTCACGGGATAAAAGAGTCGGCTAAATTGCCAAGTTTAGTCGAGTCAAGATGAAAAGACTTCCATGATTTCCAGCCCGAATCGAGTTTACACTGCTGGCGAGACGGTGGTGCTCCGTGTTTACTTTTTAAGTGGAAGTGGAGGGCACCTTTCATGGATAACATCTCTTACAGGCCCTCCGCAGGCCTTTCATTATGAGTCTGATAACAGTCCGGTCTCACTGGCGTGGGGCAACAGGAATAAAACTGAGAGATAAGAAAGACAGTCAGCCATTTCATCTCTTGTAATGTGAATCATTGGAATGCACCCAGAGTATTTTGGTCTGCCCTCACCTCGTGTGACAGTATCCCCTCCTCTGCAGCGCTGTTAATTCCTCCTGATCCTCAGTGCTATAGCCTTCTGTTCTTTACGTAATATCAGTGTTTACAACACTCAAGACACGCGATTACATTTGTAAGTTCTTTGATTTAAAATGTCAGTGACTAGGTCCAACACACACAGACAAGTTTGCAGGGCAATTAGTCAAAGAATTGATTATTGACAAGTTTAACAAATAAGCCGGTCAAAATAATTACTTTGATCATATTCAATAAGCTGAAAACTACCTTTCTATATGTATTCATAATTCATTTAGGCTAACAATGCTACCAGGTAGAGTGCACACACTGCAGCTCTAAAATTATCACAGTAAATTGAAGTGACCGATCCACAGGTCGACACAGAGGGCACGACAGCTCCTGTTTTAATTTTCTGCCTCTGTAAATGGTAAATAATATTTACACAGCAGATCAATTTGTACTAGAAAATAATGCATTCCCCTCCAGATCTGACTCTTCAGAGCAGCATCATAACAAAAAAATCCACATAATACACAAGGCAGCACTTCATGCCTATGGGAGGCCCAGGGAGGGCAAGGTGTGATGTGTGCTCGCTCCTTGCAATCAAACCTGCGTGAGCAGCCTGCATGTATTACATATACCAGGTGACCTGCCTCGAGGAAAGCCAGACAGTCAGTAACTAAAATGGAAAACAACGTGGAGGATCGAGCCCTCCTCCTCCTCCTCCTCCTCCTCCTCCTCCTTGCTGTTTAAACCTATACACTCATTCCTCCAGAGATAACACACCAGATATTCATGACATGGATATGCCAAGTCTAGGAGATAGACTGAGTATGAGTGGGCCGCGAATAAAAACACAAGATAGAGAGCTGAATATCTCTTACACGTCGGGTAACAGCTTTGCAGGGTGGGCTACCTGATCCAGGTGGGCTTAGCCCATCATTAGCCCCGTCTTACAACTGTTCCAGATGCATGTCTGCAGAAGTCTTACTTCTTGTAGCTGCAGTATTTTGTGCAATAGGACAAAAAAGGTTTCACCAAGAATGGAACAGTATGTCAGGTACACTAGACGCTAGTAATTGAAAGCAAGAACAGAGGGAAAAAAGGTATTCCCACATTGCTGTAGTCTGTAAATACTGTTTTGAAGGAACACTCGCCTGTGTACAAAACATTTCAGAAGATTCCAATTCCTTCTAGGACTATAAAACACCATTTGCGTGTCTGTGTGTGTGTTGTTTCATTCCATGTATGAGCTTCACAAGTTTACAGTGAGTTCAGCGAGTGCTGTCGGGAGACGATGAGCATTAGGTATTTTCCGACATCTGTCATGAGTCATCGATATGTCAAGAAAAGTGTGAAGTCATCACCTCGGTGGAAGCTGAGCTCAGTGACAAGAGACTCTATCAGTATTCACATCCAGTGTCCAGAAGTGTATCTCTACCATTCAGCTATTCTCCGTACACAAAACGGCTCGTCCAAAAATTGAATCGCAGTAGAGCAAACACAAAGCACTAAGTCTGTGTTATGCTGGAGGAAAAAAAAAAGAAAGGTAAATGAGAACCTAAACAAGCACAAACAACATTGCTTACGCTCAAGCTTACGCAGAACAGAGAATGTAATCATACTCATTTATCTGTATTTCTCTACAATTGTGCAGCAAAAACAAACATTTGCATCTTAAGAGAGATTGTTTACGCAAATATACAAGCACCTTTCTGAAAACCTGAGATGTCTCGTTATACACGACGTGCTCCTACAAACCCGATTCTGCTTTTTTTTCAGTGAGAATCCAGGGTAACACCGTGTGCGGGCAAGTAAGCAAGTGGCAGACGTATCATCTTTCAAAGCAGCACAAATATTTACCTCTGGTCGCTTCACTGTGGACAGAGTTTTGTTTAGGAGAAGTGGTGGCGGTGGTGTGGGTCATACCTCGCATTCTCGGGAGCCTGAGATAGTATAGGTGCAGGGTCCTGTCCCATTGACAAGCACATCCATGGCCTCAGAATTGGTGGGCTTGTAGTCCACATAGTACTCCTGCAGTGGAGAGCTCAGGGTGCGCTCCGTCTCCCTGGCTTTCTTGCGGCGTTTGCGGGCGGCTGCCGAATGCTCCTGCAGCTGCTTGACGCTGCTTGGATAGCGCTTCCAAGACACGTAGATCACCAACAGGATCATCGCGACGGATAGAAAAAGGGCAACACTCCCGGCCACAATCTTGTGGAAGGACACGGGCTCCATGTCTTGCTCTGGGGGAAGAGCCACAGGTGGTGTCACCGCCGAGGAGGTGGAGCCCCTAACAGAGCCATCTCCTCTCTTTCCGGATCCAGTGGGTGAGGCCAGAATGGCCGGGCGATGGTCAGTCTGCACCGGGACATTGGATGGGGTTGGGGCGATACTCTCAGAGAGCGTTGTCCCCGCGTTTGATTGACAAACACCAAAAGCTTCAATAGCATCCATCACTTTCTCACCCTGGGCTTTCTTGGGAGAGGCGCAGATCATGGTGGTCTCCTTTGCTCCTCTGAATTTTCTCAGCCAGCCCACCAAGGGGCAGATGGCGGGGCCACAGTCCCATACATTCCCAGCTAAACTAATCGTAGTCAAAGAGATCCAGGCATCAACCACCTCCTGGGAAACATTGGTCAGCTTGTTTGAGTCCAGGTTGAGCGTCTGCAGGTTGGGTAGACATTGGTAAACCACAGCATCCACCTCCGTCAGATCGTTCCCAGACAAATCCAGTTTCTGGATGGAGGCCCAGGTCCAAGTCAGGCCCTGGCTCATCGAGCGAATGCGATTCCACTGCAGATAAAGAGCCCGAAGATTGTAGAGGCGAGGAAAGTGAGAGAAATTGATTTTTGAGAACTGGTTATGCTCCAGATGCAGCTCAGTGAGCTTGACCAGGCCTGAAAATGCATTCCGGGTGATACTGCGCAGGCGGTTGTAACCCAGGTCCAGGAACTCAAGATTTCTGCAATCTTGAAACAGACGCACTGGGACAGTTTTTAGAGAGTTTGAGCGTATGTGGAGGCTGAGAAGCTTCCTCAGGCCCTGAAACTGCCCAGGCTGCAAGGCCTGCAGTTTGTTATACGACAGGTCCAGGTTACGCAAATTAGGGACTGGATGGAATGTGGTGTTGTGGAGGGATGTGATCTTGTTGGAGCTCAGGATCAGCTCCTTGAGCCTGCGGACCCCTTGGAAGGCCATCCCATCCACAGTGGCAATGTAGTTGTGGTCCAGGTAGAGCCAGATGAGATGGTTGAGCCCCACAAACTGGCCCGCTCGCAGGCTGGCGAGGCTGTTGTACCGTAACGACAGGCCCTCGCAGCCTCCTGACAGGTTCTTAGGAACATCACGAAAGGCGCTTGACTCACAGTAGACAATTTTTCCATCACATCGACAGCTTTTGGGGCACGGGCGCTCACTCAGAGAGGGATTCGCCGCCAGCCACACCTGCATCAGGAGTTGGACCACTAGCCAGCGATGCCGCAGAGCAGAGCCTATGGGAGGAGGAGGGGGGGGGGAGAAAGAAAAGGTGTTTAGTAAAAGTAAAACTATCAACTTCCTTCAACCTGGAAACTCTCTACCTCCACTCAACCGTCACGAAAATAATGTTCGTCATCCATTTCATTTTCCGTCTTGGTTTACGTATACTAATCATATAATAATGTAATATTTTATACAGCCTAACCTAACTTGAAGGTTAAGTTCATGACCTAATCACAGGGATTAATGGTATTACTCCAACAAATTTAAATTAAATTGGTTGTGAACTGTAAATCATCAATCATTACTCCTTCAAGTAATCTGTAGTGTAGTTTACTTTATATTGACAATTTATTTGAACTTAATTGTTCATTTGGTTTCATAAGAAGTGTTTTAACTTATTTCAACAACAGAATATTTTCACATCGTGTGGACTAATTTCTAGAAATAGGTCTTGGCTGTTGAAACTGCTGTACTTTGTGCCACAATGAATTTGCATTGAAAATCAACGTTTAATCAAAGCCACTTGTAATTTACTCAGTCGTATATTATCTGTATTTGTATTCACTGCAGCAGCAGCAGAGGCAGGTAAGTCATAAAAGGAAACCGATGCAGAGCAGATTAACATTCAAGAGCTGTTGGTTGTGTCAACAATCCCAGAGGCATTTCAATTTCGACTCCGACCATTTTGTGTTTGCCTGAACCAAAGCAGGACAGGTTCAGCTGGAATCGTTGCTCCTGCTTTCCACTGGTCCAAAAGGAAAAAGTCTAAATAACCCCGATGGAATTACACAATTCATCTCTGCTGCAGGAAACGGCTGCGTGTTTGCCAGGGCTGTCTGCGGAGAATGACTATCTATGATGCAAATCTCCTAATTTTATGGGAGTAAATGCTGTGTGCTCCTAATGTGATTTTAAAAGTCAAGCAAAATGGTCAGTGGCTTCCTGATATCGCTCCTTGTTCTGAGGTAAGACAGAGTTGTTTCCATTAAAATCGTTCCCCCTTACAGAGCCTCTAATGATCTGTCATTAAGATGCATTGATTTCCCCTTGAGGAGGAGGCATGGAGGGATTCACTGCTTATGTGTGTTTCTCAAGGAAACATCATCAACTTTGGACTTTATTACCATTATCACAACGAGATAAGACGAAGATGTCAGGATACAGGAAGTCCGCACTCGAATTAGCCCACAAAATGTATTCTCTGATGTGCTGGCAGGTGCCGCGCTCGTTAAATTCATTGCAATGAATGTGTTTTTTTCGTAGCCATGTTACCATTACGAGGAACTGGAGCTAAATTTCCAGTGTTTTCCATAATTTTTACAGGATTTGTCAGAAATAATTCCCTGACATCGAGTGCCTGAGAGGCATCATACAGCATATGCTATCTAACATAGCCATTTCACTCATTGCCAAGCATCTGCTCTTCCCATATGGGTGTTGTATTTGTGTGTTTGCTTGTGTGTGTGCGTGTCCAAAAGTGTGACCGAGAGAGAGAGAGATGGAAACTGTTTTCAGAGGAAACTTCCATCGTTCCCCTACAGAAGTGTGGAACTGTTCCAATAACTTGCGCCGACTATTGATTGTACCAACAGATACATCCGTCATACATCTTCGTTTCCCTTTAATGTTGCAGGGAGACACATGGTGATCACAAGACGCCAGGTTTCTGCGCGTAGCCAATTAGTTTGTCTCAGGTTTTTCTGAATGTAAATTAATTCGGCAACAACTCTTGTGTCTCAGAGGCTTAGAAAAGGAAAAGGTAGCGGCGGCAGAGGAATACCGATATAGAACAATTCCCATGTGCAACGTTCCATGTGCATTTACAGGAATTTTAATAGACACACCGCCTTTGACTGGGGAACAGAGTGTGTGGGATGTTAAACATGAATGCGTGTTTTGTAAATTTTTAGTGTTGGTCTCGAATCCCGGGAGGACGTGGCAACGACCCCCAACTGCTTTTATTTCCCATGTGCATAATAGTCTTGCTTTATTAGAAGCGTCTCCCTGCCATCTCTTTCAGATTGCGACTGTCTCACCAGACACCTCTCTCCCCTCACTGACACTGCATGCGGTTTAATGAGCGCTCTGTGCGCTAATGCCTCGGTAAGCCATCTCCTTCCTCACTACTGCTCTAATCTTATTCACAAAGGAGCACAAGTCACTCTCTGATGTGTCACTCATGGGGCTTGTGTCTCCATAACCTCTTACCTGATGTACTTCTCACAATTACTGTTCTTCTGCTGTATCTACTTAGACGAACACTTCTGCTCCCTCTGTTCTCCGTCCTCCTGAAAATATCCGAGGTTTCATATCCTTGAACCCTACAGCCATCCGGGTGTTTTTTGAGGATATTAAGTCTGTTTTATGCATGGGGTCAAATCCATCTTCACCCCTTTCATTCCTCTTGCTGATTTACATTCTTCCTCCCTTACCTTCTTTCTTTCCTCCAACTTTTCAATGTTTTCCTTACTTTCCTTTTCAGTGCTCTGTATAATAATACATGGATCTTTTCTACTCGTTTTTCATCGTCACCCTCTGCACTTAACTGTTCAAATCTAATATGGATGGATAAGTCCAAGCTAAAGTTTGTCTAAAGGTATGTCCCTAATGCTTAGTTATGTAGCAGACAGCCCTGCTGTCCTCAGCACAAGAAGATAGCTATTTCTGCCTCTCAACTCTAACACATAGAGAGAGTAAGTGCACTTTACTGCTGACCTAAAATAAAACCAAATGTAGCTTAATAACTTGGCAAATGGACTCACTAACTGGTGCACTTTGAGTGCACACAAGTGGCTCATTGCTATTTGGTACCTGTCATTGACAAAACTGCTTCCAGCCTCAGCCTTGACTGCACATAGCAGCTGAACAGCAGCCCGGCACATAGGGAAGGACGTATCCAAACCAGCCTGAGCCTTCCTATTAGTCCCCCATTATCTTTAAGATGGTAGCAAGGTCTGTCAGGTTAGACCCATTTCAACTGTGGTCTGGAAACATTGTGTCCCGGACTGTCTGTCTGGCATTTGCAGAACTGATTGGGCAGAATAACCCGACACAGTGTTCACACGAACACACACACACATTGTATTGCATTGTGAAACTGACATTTGTGTTAGGAGACTCTGGAAGTCAGATCCTATTTGGATAAAGTAACAAACATGCGCAGGTAAATAAATAGTTACCAGGGCACAGCTTTCCTCCAGCTGATAATATTTGTGGATAAAACATTACTCATGGAAATTGTGTTCGAGGCACTTGGGTTCAACACATGTTGTGTCATAACTTCATTTGTAAAAGTTTCTCTATTTCTTCTATAATGTCTTTCACATCCTGCAGAAAAGACGCATCCTGATCAGGTTCAATAAATCCAGATTGACATGACTGTGTTCGTCATGGAGATCATATTCAGAGTTAAAGTAAGTAGGTTGTAGTAGTAGTTGCTAGGTGATGGTCGGGGGCTCTGAAATGCATCATGCTATTAGGAGTCCTTGCAAGTATAGATGTTTAGATACCTGGCAAAATATCAGCTAAATGATCAGACTGAATTATGTTAAGCTCATCTGTGATATTTAACATCCACATTAAATCTGGGTGCAAGACACATTCCTATGTCCTTCTTCAACTGCAGCCATTGTTTAGCAATCTGTGTTTTAAGTATGCATGTACCAAGAGTTACTGGTGATCCATCCCAGTGTGCACTCAGCTTGTAGCTCCGTGCAGCCAGGCCCTGCAGTCCTGAATGGTAAAGGCAGGCCCACTGTAGATAATGGATGTTTCCCCTTGTGTTTCACAACCCATTGACTTTGTACTTTGAAAATAAGCAAATGTAAATAGCGAATTCCTGGATATGGCCCTTAAAAGGCCTGTTGAATCTCCTCTCTGCACTTTGTTCACCTGACATTTCCAGAATGCTGCCTGTTGGATGCTGTGAGGCCACGAGAAGGTCATCTGTTATCTATATTGTATGATACTGATTTTATTTCTATGTGGTTACATTTCATCTACATTTATTTTATTTGCTATTATGCAGACAGGTGGTCATACTTTTTTTCCCCCCCGCAGCAGATAGATGTGAAATATCATTATGGTTCTAAATTTATCTTAAAGCTCTGCACGTGCTCTGCTGGCTGTGGCTTTTTAGCGTCCCCCTTCCTGTGTGCAAAGCAGATCTCTAATGATGTGGTCCATGAAACATAAGTGCATCGCATGCTGTTAATGAAGAGCATCACAGTCGGCTACAGTTGTAGATAACCGAAGCTACAGTGCCACGTAATCACCAAATAATTGTGGGCGACAGCAGGAAGCTTTATGGTTGAAAAGGCTTTTTGTTTTTTTTGGGGGGGTGCACCTGGACACACGTGTGTTTGTGTGCACATGCGTGTGTGTGAGTCTCAGGGTTTTCTGAAATTCAATTTAGAACCAGCCATAAACCGCACTTCTATGATTAACCATATATGGTTTCTTTGCGGTGTACATAAATTGCATCTGAGCTCCCAGGGCCCGTACTGTAGGGCTTTGTGTGCTGTTGTAGCTTATATTGATGTGGTGCAGTAACCCACCGAGGGTCGATATATCATGCGGCCTTGCAATTAATGGCACAGCACCACCAGTGAACTTGGCCATCTGTATGCTAGTTAAGAATGGCTGAGGAGATTAGACCACATCGGACGACAATATCAGATGGAGAGGATGCATAGAGGTGGAGGGATCCCAGACTGATGGAGCATTTGTGAGAGAGGGGGAGGAATAAAAACCCAAAACAGTGAAATACCAACAGAGGAAGAGGACATGATAAAGTGGTGGTGGGGGGGTCCTGTGCGCGCATGGGGGACACCAGAACAGGGCAAGATTGGACATTTTAATGGCACAGAAAGGAAGGATAAGATGAGAAAAACATGCGTATTGACGACGCACACGCAGGGGATCGAGGAGAGAGGGCTGAGACATGGATGCACAGTTTTACCCTGGATTCTTAGGGAGTCCCAGGTGAAGACATGCGAAGCTTTTCTAGAATCAGACGCAAAAATAAAAACCCTGCACGAGCCGGCTCCTGCAGAACCACAAGAGTTTTTTTGGGGAGGCGGCTGAAAACTGGACAATGGGCTCCGTGCGTGCAGATTTAAAACCAAGGCAATGATTATGCAGGACCACGCGTTATAAAGTTGACTGGCTTCCAACATTTACCGTGATTAGCATTCCGCTCCATGTCAATGAGGCAGCCCCTCTAACTAGTCAGGACTAAGAATGGATAGTCCTCACTCCCCCAAAACAGATTCCCCCTCGATTCTCCCCAAACATTTTTTGGGGATCAAATCCTGATGCGCAAAGTCTTGGAAAACCAGAGATTGTGTGTCCTCGGTGTCTCATGATCGATACCGCTCAGGAAATGGAGGGAACAGTATATTGCAGCTCTGCGACTATACGGCACAGGCTCCATGCACATTCCTCAAGCTCCCTGATCCACTTGGCTTAAAAGATGCCCAAACCCCTCAATAGACGCTGCAGAATGAAAAGACGATGATGTTTGACGCAAAACCAAGATTTACACCAGATTCCTCTCGGAGAAGTCAATGCATTTTATAAGGGGGGGGGGGTGCATAACGAGAAAGGAGGACAACTGGAGCATCCAACAACCCACGCAATGTAAGGAAAAAAAACAAGATGGTACCACGACCAGAACTTACCCATATCCGCGGATCTGTCAGCTCCAGCCTACAGGTTTTAATGGCTTCTGGTGCGCGACGTCCGAGTCCGCATGACGCGCTCTCCACAGGCAGGTACCGTCCTGATGATCCGCGAGCCCGGTGTCTCCGCGCAGCCGCCGACTCCAAAGCGCACCTGCCCTTTACTCTCCCCCGGTCCCGGATGCGCTATCCGGCTCAGTTCTGCATCTGTGACCGTGAGACCGAACCGGGGCGAATGTCATTTACTTCCAATTCCAGATGTCAGGGTGGGAAACAATCCCGCGTCTTTACTCCCTCTCCATGTCTTCGCGGCGCAAGGAATCGTCTCCTCTCTCCTCTCTTTTATTTTTTTCAACTTACAGCCAAAAAGAGCACTGCAGTGTGCGCATACAATAACGCAGCGCCATCCAAGCGACGCATGTCAGTCGTAGAGATTCCGCGAAAACCCTGTGACACAACTTCACAAATACATCTGCACGATGCGCAAAGAAAAACACACACACACACACACGGCGTAATTTCCCCCCCAAAAAGGAGTCGAGCAGTAGATTCCTTCCTCTCGCCCGAGTGAGACCCCCGGCGTCTCTCTGTTCTACAGGATGCTCAGAGGGATCCGCGCATGGCGCACAGGGTGGTGGGGGGGGGAAGTAACCACCTTATCCACAAGCTGTCAGCGAGACCCTGCGTATCCAAAAAATCCGCTTTATCTCCCCAAAACGTCCCCCTGGCTTCTCCCTCTCGCAGCTCGGGGTTTGAAATGCAGCACGACGGCGCCGTTAATCACGTCAAGGCAACTTTGCCAGGCAGAATCTGGAATGCCCTCTTCTGGTGAGACCGCGACCCGCGTGAGCTCCGTCGTGAGTTTAAAAACATTTCACGGTGGCACGAGCCCTGTGAAAGACCGCCCCCCCTCCCCCCCTTCATTTTTGAGCAAAAATGCAAATCGTGAAGCTGAAATAGTAGTTTTCTCTGCAGCCTGGTGTGTTTGGGAAGTGCATGTGGTGACGAGGCTCCTCACAAGTTGCCTGCACACACACGAGCACCAGCAGCCTGCGCGCGTGTGTGCGTGCGTCCCCGGTGCATCCGGCTCCCGACCCCCTGCTGCGATCCAATACAGGGCGCTTCACCGGGCGCTGTCCGTGGTGCTGACACGCTCCATTTGAGCCAGTGAATGCGGGCGCACCGTTATCCAGGCACCGTCCAAAGGGGGTTTGATTCCCCTTTCCCCCTCACTTCGTGTTTCTATGGAAAAACCGACTGGAGCAGAAGTCATAAACAGAATCCTACTTAACATTCTGCTCTAACCCCCGTATTGGAAATGCAATGGTGCTTAATCGACAGCAGGCCTCCCTCTGCGTCACCCCAGCTGCCTGTATTTAAGGAAGCAATGGGCAGCTGAATTTTTAATGTGCATCGCATCTGCAGCGGGGTTGCTAATCTATGTAGCCCCCTTTCCCCTTTCAGCCTCCAACACAACTGGCCTCATAATGAAATATATACATCCCCAATGAAAAGCTTTTAAGATATAATGATCCGCTAACACACGTCTTAAAGAATTTATGAAGCTTGATCGTTTGTGAAACGTCCTCATTAGCAGAGGTGCTTGTGTTTTTTTTAAAAGTGGTTTGTTTACTTCAGCTCCGAGATATTTGAGTTAAATATAGTACTTTTACTACCACTATATATGCAAATCTTTATCCTATATATAGGCAAATGATGTAAACTCACAATGCTCTGCAACACGTCAAACTCCCAGTTTTCCCAAATGGTCAAACTTAGCACCAGCTGAGCCAATTACAAACTCAAAATCCCACAAAATTATGATTTTTCTTCCCTTTTCATTGTGCAAAAACAGGACTTTTTTAAATTGAAATTGCTCCCAGAAGATTTTTCATCTGAAGCTCAAGGGGTTTATTTCCTGCCGCACCTCTAACACTTAGCTAATCACTGCTGTAAGCGTGCCACCAAACGCACCTCTTCACACACATCTTCCACTCTAGTACATCGTATTCACAGTGTACCCAGGTCACTGTGGATAAGAGTGTGTGTCACGTCAATGCCAGTGATGCCTGCGTCCTTCAGGTCTTCTCCACGGTAACCCCCCCCCCCGTCCTGATGAATTAACCATTTGTCATGATGCACCCGTTCGTCCGCTCACTACCTGTTTCCAGAGCGGCAGATATTCTAAAAAATTCAGCATCTCGCACTGTAGCCGCACAGCGTCGGTCTCTGCTCCCGTGCAATTTGGCTGATGACTTTACTTCTGGATGCCATTCAACAAGCCGAGGCCATTCTGCTGACGGCGCTGAGACAATTAATACACTGTGAAGTTATGGAGACACGGACAGCGCCAGTCCACAGGCTCCAGCTGTGATTTATCTCCTCAGGAAATATGACTGGATTGTTTACTATCCGCTTTTTTTTACATGACCGGTGAATTGCATCTGTTCATCCTTTGCAAGATTGATACATACAAAGTAAAAAGAAAGTTAAGGACCTTGAACAGCCGAGACTCTTATGAACAAATTCTAGTTTTAAAAGTAGTTTATCAAAAACACTCTTCATGAGCAGGAAATCTGTTTGTTGCCTGGCAATTTCCAGGCGCTGAACAGTTTCAGGTCGCGGGTGTTGAGGCCTTGAGTCATTTCAATAGCGCTGCTTTCCTGAGCTCTATTCATTTATCATATTGAACAAAAATCCTTCAAATGCTTATTGTTGTTTTTGTTTTTCATTAGATTGACATTATAAACATCAAAGTCTCCACACAGAGAACATTATGAATAATGTACAAATAGAACAATGCATAATGAAATAAGAAACAATGCTGAAATTGCAGTGGCGCGCAGCCTTCTACAAATCAATGTGTTTCCTGTATATAATGGACACAGGAAAAAGCTTGAAATTATAAATCCAACAATCCAACAACTGAACGCATGACTCAGTGATTTAAAAATGACCTGAAAGTATCTTCTCAAGCTGCTCGTAACATCTGTCCAGCTTCGTCATCGTCGACAAAGCAGCAGTTAGAAAAATACAAAATCTGCTAGAAATGTAAAAAAACATATTCGTTCTTGGGAGATAGAGCAGAGTAGAGACACCAGACATGTACAAAGACGGATTGGAGGGGCTGTGAATCGTTCAACGACCAAACTGCATGGGTTGAATTTCTGGCCTTCACAGGTGGACGTGATCTCCTTAGCGATTCTGACTGCAGGAGATATTTTCGGGCTATCTCCAGGGTGAGAGACGGCTCTGTTCTGTCCTTCCCATGTTCACATTAGACCGGGACTTGTTCTCTTCCACTGTTCTTTTTTCTTTTTCCATTTCCTCTGATCTTAAGCCTGGCAGAATAATCTTAACTTGCCTCAAGGCAATTTTCAACCTGACACCGAGTTTCTGGAGTTCACCTATGAATGTGAATCATAGGAGCAAATATCCAGGGACAGCTTATACGGTAAATACAGTGCCGTGTGAAAGTAAAACTTTTTTCTCTGCCTTTGCTTTTTGTTTGTGTTTATTTATTTTTCTTTTATAAAAAAAAAAAAAAAGATGTTTTTTTTGGTAGGAAGAATGTTACATTTCCAAGGTTGCCACAGCAGATGTGGTTGTTGTAAATCCCTGTTTTGCAGTCTCTTCCATTAACCTTTACCCCAAGCTGGGTTTCAATCTGGACGGCTGTGTAGCACACACTGCAGCTCAGGTTGGGGCTGAGTTGGAAGAACATTAAACCAGATTGGATCATGTAAAACAAACGTGATCATTCACTCTGTTGGTGCGAGTGACAATAAGACACTGTTGTTTCATAAGGACAATGATTCTGGATGTTTTAGCTCAACTGCTGCAATCCCCATACTTCAGAAACGATTTGCAAACCAAGGTCAGGTGTTTTTAGAAATGTGATTGTGTCTCTGCTTCAGTTTCTGATGCATTCTTTTGAGTTGAGTTCTGCACAAAGGAAACATCCATTAGCCGACTCTGGAAACACACTTCACAGTGTTGGGCAGTAATGCTTCACTTAGTAAATAAGAAATATGACTTTTTATCAATAAATAAGGCTACAGACCTGCACGATAAAGGACAAATGCTCTGTTTCTTTGCTTTGCTTTGGATGTGCTTGAATGAGGGTTGGTTTGAGTTTGAGCTCCCATCAACTCAAAGCTTCTGATGAAACTTTTCTCTTTGCAGAAGTTTGTCCCAGTGATGACTTGGATCAGTTATGGCAGCTTTATTGATTTTTGTCCATAGTTGAATGTCTTCCACACGGCTCGACTCCAGTCTCGCTCTAAATATCAGGTCCAACTTCCAATCAGTATGATTTATGGTGTAAATTCAAATTTGTTGAAGGATGCCAGATGTTCACATACGGCACCACTGGGTTCTTTAAACTGGTTTCTTAATCTGGAAATCATACCCATTGTTTTGATTGTCTGATTTCATCTATGATCCTCAGATATCTCTGATAATATCAGAGGCAGTTATCAAATAATCTGTTTCCACCCCCCCCCCTGTAAAGCTGATAATCCACTTGATAATTGCTCTCTAACCCTTTGTGCTACTCCACATGTAGGAATCTCTTCAGATGTTTCTTTTAGTTCGTGCAGCAGATTTACATTTTTACATTTGTGGAGGATATTATGAATAAAGGCTGCTGCACACTAGAGGATAATCGGACCAATTTCAGACCTGATTAGCCCCTGCCCACAATCGAGGGGGTGTTCCCGACTGGAGGTAAGTCAGTGCCGATTATAATAATTATCCTCAAGTGTGGGGGGGTTTACAAAATAATCTTAATAGTCTAGCTATTGAGTGGCAGCCTCCCCGATGTTATAAATATCAGACGTTTGATATTTACGATAATCGGCTCTGACAGAATAGCCAATAAGAGCGAGCCGACTGGGAAACGTCTCCAGCCAGATGTTGCTGCGACTCAGAACAACGGTACGTTTCTAACTCAACAGCAGCTCGCTCCGCAAAAATGTACAACTCAACTCCACCTTTTCAGCCAATGACTCTATCCATAGTTTTTCACTCTTAAACAGAACACACGAGGTTAGTCGTCCTTCATGTTTGATCTTCTTCTGAAGTCAGGTTCGATCACACCAGTTTTCCACACTCCGTTTCAGAAATTGACGGCAATCACCTCAAAGTCGTTTGCCAACCACCATCAAAAACCGAAGAAGAAGAATCGTTTAGATTTTCAGTTTCGTGTGTGGTCTGACGATGATGAGATTAAAGATCGGTTAAATCATTATGAGCTCATTGAAAATACTCAGGAACATAGATCCTCTATAGAAACGTTGGGACTCTGACATTGTATATGATTGGCAGGTATAAAGAATAAACTCATTTGGTGCTTCAGTCTTTTCCTGTATCACACAGAAATAAAGATATACAAACAAACAAAAAAGCCAATTTTAATAACATTTACTGGATAAAAATCTCAGTTTTGCATAGTTGTGGAACAAATTGCATAAAGAGGACAACTTATTGTTGAACACAGAAAAAACAACTGTTTCTGTGCCAGACACGACAACACTGAGAATACAGAATTCTGCTGATTTGACACAACACACATCTTTGTAGTAGAAGAGTGTGTGTTTCTTCCCTCAGCGTTCCTCCCTGGATTTTGTTCTCGACTGCTTGATCCTGTTGTCGGCTTCATGTGTTTTGTCTTGGCAGAGACGCGAGAGATAAGAGGTGGGCATCTGTGGATGGTAGTGCCTCGCCATCTGTCCACTGCCCATGGGGTCTCTGTGGACATAAGCTCACATGGGTAGGACATGGGCAGGCGGCGACTACTCTCTGCACTTTGAGGGACGCTCGACGCAGATGATTCTTCATTTTATTCAGGAATCAAAGAAAATATAAGGGAAGCAAAAGGAGAATGAGGACATAGTCGATCTTAAAGTTGAGTTTCCTCCCAGAAGGATCAAGGGAAACCTCCATAGCTGCCATGTGACCCCATCGTTCCCTCCGATGCACGGGATGAATGCAGTCTTGCGTAATGCCTTTCATTTCCACTGAGTCTCTTATACAGGCAGCCTTTCACAACCATGTGGGTCACAAGTAAAGTCACAAGGGATGTCTGCTAATGCTCTTGGGAGATGGAAGAATTTACATAATGTAAGATGATAAGGATCTATAAACCCAGCAGATCAATGAGGTCCAATTACAGGCCACTGGAGTTTCTTATCTGCCTCAGTTTAACTTTGTGCTGCCTGTGGTCCTCCACTTTCATTAAATCCCCAATGTGATTAGGCCGGGGTGATTGGCAGCAGAAGATTATCACGGAACGCGATCGCTGTTTGCCTGCTTACTTTTGTGTTCAAAGACACAAGAGAAGCCTCCTCAAGGACACGTTTTCATGTCGTCGGCGACAAACAGCGTTTGTTGTGCTTCTCGTTAAGCCATTATCACAGTGTGTGTCTTTATTTTTCATAATTCCCGCAAGTTAATGAGTCTTTTATTTGTGACCTTAGCTAGTGTTTTTGGTTTGTCCCCATTTTGCAGTTTTCTGGGGGCCTTTGGGAGGCTGGGAGCTGCGGGGGGGGGGATGCACCTTTGTTAAAGAGCATTCACCTGTGAGAGAGGCAGAGCTGTCCAAGGTTATAGCCAGGAGGCATCGGGGGAGAAACACACACACACACACACATAAATATACAATACACACCTCAATATTTCCCATACCCCTGTTTCATCTGCTTTTGTAATTCCGAGGCTTTTGTGCTGAATTCATTTGTTTGTTTGATGTTTCCCGTTCACGACTGTCATCTGAATGCACAGCGTTTGACAGCTGAAGAGAAAGAAGGCTCTTCATCCTTTCCACTTGACTCGTGGATCACACACTCAGCGTCTCCTGCTCGAACTGCGGCGGAAGGGGAAACAGATTCCTGCGCGGCGTCGAGAGTGTCATGGTAACACACCGGAGGCGCCGCAGATTAGCGCGGCCTCCGATCAGGCGCCTCCACGTGACTCAGCGTGTTCGGCCAATTACTCAGCGTGCTCCCCGCTCCCTTTCCCCCCCCCGACACACCCACTCTGTGCCACCTTCCTACGGTGCAGCGGTAGCACCGTCTGACTCGGTCCCCCCCCCCATCCCACTACTCGCTCCCCTCTTTTCCTCTATTTTTGGCATCAGAAATTCTGGGCACGTAGGCCTCAGCACAATGTAAATTATTCAGCCTAGCTTTCCAGAGGCTGGGAGCGAATCATAAATCGCAGATGGTCTCGGGCTATTTCATGCGGGTGACCGTGGTTAAACACCAATGCACAGAATCATTTTCCGAACCCCACACAAATATAAGGTTTCATCACTTGAAGCAGGGTGAGGGACTGTTTGATTTGGGGAAGTTGTGCGACTTGCTCCTTTGTTGTGTTCGAGTGTGAATTGTGTGCTCGTGGCGTGTGACACGACCTCGAGTCTCTGGGTCGACTTCAAAGGCAAATCCTGAGGAGGTTAATTAACCCTCAAAGGATGGACATCTGATCTATCCATCTGTCCGTCATCCATCCATTCTATCTATCTATCTGTCTGTCTGTCTGTCTGTCTGTCTGTCTGTCTGTCTATCTATCCATCTACCCATCTACCCATCTACCCATCTACCCATCTACCCATCTATCCTTTTTGCCAGATGATAATAATGAGGTCAGCTCCAGCAGGTGAAGTAAAGTTAATTCTCGGTGGGATCTCATATTGGAAAACAAAACACTCAGCTACTACTGTGTGTTTTTCTCAAGACGTGCAGATATTAAACTCACGTTGGCATTTATTAGCTCCGATACTCTGAGACGAGGCAGCGACGAGAAGTGAGAGAGTCTCACCTCCTCCTTCGGTGCTGTTGTCTTCCACGTTTCATGCTATTTTCCCCATAAAGAAAAACATAAAGCTCATCTTCAAAGTGTGGTCTTCGCCTCTGTCTAATAACTGGCACCTCTGCGTCCTGGGAGCTGCGGTATAATGAGGCAGTTTGAGATTCGTAGCTTCAGGTAAAACAAAGATCCCTTTGTGTTCCTCGCAGTTCCTGACTTTCTAACCTGTCACGCTGACGGCACGGCGCCGCAATTTTGCCCCTCGTTTGCTCGTTGGCTTCTTCCACGGTGCAGAGGAGCGGCGTGAAAAATGGGCGGGGGAAGCCGGTCTGGTGTCGGGCACAGATGCCAGAGCGGGGAGGCGCTCAGTAGGGCAGCTTCCATGTTTAGTGAGGCAGTTTGCTGTTTAATTACACACTGTGGGAGTCACCTTCCTCAGACCTCGGAGTTCACACGCTCGGGCCAAGGCCGCTACACACTGCTTCCTCTGACCTGGATGTGGGATTACACACAGCCGATGTGCACACAGAACAAACACACACACACCGTCGAGCACAGTTTACGAGACAATTTGTGGACTCTCACTCATCCCCTGGAGGCTATTTTCAACCTGAACTTCACCCTAAACCCGTAACCTCCCTCTAACAAGCTGTAAACACAACACTTCTAAACTGATGTGATCTGATAAGGTGATGTTTGGAGGAAACGGTTGCTTGTTCACATGCTCAGCAGACACACAACAGCATTAGCATGTGTTCTGAGCTGTGTTCTTGGCAACCTGCTGAATGTAAGTCCAATGTTCACTCTGCTTTTAGCTCGGTTTTAGTCTCCACCAGCTCCTGGTTGCTAAGTGTTCCAGTGTTTGGACCACGTGGATGGCACTTTCTATTTATGCAACTAGGATATGTTGTTAATTATCATGTCAGGAAAATATTCACAGACATTAAATATCTGATCTTGCAGAACAATATCCACTTGTAGAGCCCACATCACAACTCCATGTTTTAATGGTTCTGTTTAGGCAACATTACGTAAAGACTGATTTGGTTTATTACAGAAACATCTCTCTATCTATCTCTCTATCTCTTTCTATCACTTCATAAACAACATCTTTTCCAAACCTTAACCAAAGGGCTTCTGTTACGTAAACCTGACCACTCAAAGTCTCTCTGGAATCAAACCCTGAACTCCGGTGTGACAGCCGTGTGCTTTTCACACCCACAGTCCAACACAACCACCTCCTGGCGACTCCACTGCTGCTGATGAATGTAGTTCTTTATTCAACCATGGACAAAAAAAATACATTTCCACTGAATATAATCCAGCTGTTATAGAAACGTAATGTCAAGGAGACATGGTTGATTTTAACAGCGTCCACAGGTCATTACACTGTGTTAGTCGGAGTAATAAAACTGACTTGAAGCCGAACAGCAGGTTCCGGGGTTTTGTAAAACAGAAAAAATGCGCCTGACATTCAAAAACCTGTGAAGATACTTTAAGAGAAAACTTTGTCCCTGATGTGTCACGGACAGAAACACACACACACACACAGGCAGCGATGACATTAAGATGCACACGGTGGTAAACACGTAATGAAAATCATGAGTCTGTCCGCTCAGTGTTGGTGAAATGCTCGACTCCATCCTCAGTGACCTGCCTCGTCCTCGTCCTCGTCCTCGGCCTCTCATGGTCACACGTGGCCGATTTGTCACGGCCACATACTAGTAAGAAAAGCACTCCTCACTTTTTCGCAGTTTTCCTCCACACGGCCTCCGAACTCACCCTCCGTCCCCGCTAATTTCCACTAACGATTCGTTAAAGGATAAAGAAGCGCTGGTGCTTTTCACACATGGCTAACAAGTCGAAGGCGCTCACCCCACACAGATTAAAGGCAGGCTCTTTTATACACTGTGGAGTGAAGACCAATAAATCCCCATTGATGCTCTAGCGGTGTAATTATCACAGCACCCGGAGGCAGAGATCAAATCACTGCGTGCTATTGACAGGGCAGCTTGATCCAAACAGGTATGTTGGATCGGGGGGGGGGGCCACTGTGGGGTTTATCAGTTTGACTTCATCAGTCCTTGATAGCTTTAAAAATCTCACACTCCTCTTCATCCCGTCCCCATCGGGCTTCGTCATTTTCACCGGCGCAGTGGAAACGTGTGATTTATAAACGTGGTCAGCAGATTGAATGTAAACGCTCGTCCACAGGGACAGGGGGCGCTGGTGAGAGAAACCTGCTGGTAATATAAGCACACAAATAACAACTAGAGTTCTGGAAAGCATAAACAGCTCCGCCAAGGCCCAACACTCCATCAATTCTGCACCATATATCACATGCATTATATCAGTTACAGGTTTTTATCCCTATTTGTTACGGTGCAGCGCCTGAACAAATCCTAAATCCACCAGATCCAGACTTAAATGAATCACAGACACTATATCAGTCCCCTAATGGGCCTGTTTTTTATTTTTCCATCTAAAAAATTGTAGAGAAAGTGATGAAAACAGATGCACGTGTCCATGTCCGATCCTTCCAAGTTCCGTGGAGATCTGATCGGTAGTTTTGCAAAATCCTGCTTTAAAATAAAAACCACTACAGCTGGACAGAGGTGGAAACACAATCTCCTTTACAGAGGTGGTCACCATCTGAAGAAACTAGAAGCTCTGACATCAAGTGCCCCGTGCACGTGCTGCTTTTATTGAATTACATCTTCTGTCATTACAATGAAGATCCACAAAAATAGATGTGTGTGCTTCACTGATGCCATGCGCAAAAATTATTTGTGAAAAAAAACCCCCACACAGCTGAAGGGTTTTGAATGACAGCTTTCCACACAAATCCCGGTTTGATGGGGTTCGCAGCCACGGAATAGGAGGAAAACAAGATAATCTCTGAATGGCATGAAGTACCGAGGGGTGGGAGAGGCCGGGCTAAAATAAACAGCTAGTGGAGAAGAAGGAGAGAAAGCGATAGACAGAGAGGAAGAGTGAGAGATTCTTTCCTCCTCTGGTTCTCGGGGTGTGTGTGGTGTGTCTGCTCTGTATGCGTTTCCGTGCCTGCAGAAGCAGCAGCGGTGTTTGTGTGCACACGCTGATGGTTTTGACAGCCCGGCTGTATCAGCAGAAACAAGGCCTGTAAATTGCAATGGTTTCAGATGCCTTGCACAAGTATTGACTGTTAATATCTTGGGTTGGAAAAGCAACGAGCGTGAACCAGACACGGAAATACGTGTTATCTCAGAACAACACTGTAATTCTGCAGGCGGGGCACACGTGTGAACATGCTGCGGACGCAATATACATACATACATTTTAATTCACAGGTGCGTGCTCACCTTTTATCTCACATGTACGGCAGCATGTGCAGTAGTCACGCACACGTATGACCTCAGGATACTGTGCTCGGATTAAAGTCTGAATGTGACAAGTTTGTTTTTGCACTTTTACTAAATATTCACCGATTCGGCAACATTCACCGAGGCTCCCCTGACACTGCAGAACAGGGGGAACTTCGGTGAATGGGTAATGGAATGCACATTTGGAGGATTTGTTAAATCACTTATGCAGGGTTTTAAATGCAGTAGACCCAAAAAAAAAATCAATCTTAATTAAAAAGGAGCAACAAAACGGCTGCATGAGTAAAAGTGTTGAGGACCTGAGATCATATTCGAAAAAAAAGGAAACCAAGTCACACACGTGTAAATATCGGTCCCCTTCAATATGCCTGAAGTTTTTCCATCAAGGTCCATGAATTATTTACTGGGAAATCTGGTAGGTTTTTTTTCAGTCCTACAAACAAACAAAGGGACAGAGGCGAAAAACATAACGTCCTTGGCGAAGGTAAAAAACTTGGTGTTCACCCACGAGGCCGACGTGAATGTTTGAATCTGATGTCGTACGCATCTAGAGATGATCAGTGTTATATGAATAATATGAGTTATATGCATCATATCCACTTTTATAGAAGCCGGATTAAGCTGCTGACAGAAATGAGACGCTAAACACCAGAAACGTGCATTTTAACCAACATACAGATAATTCTAAGCTCTATTAGGCTCCAGACTGTTTTTAATCAGACAATATATTGATTATTTCGGTTTGTAACATCTATCTGAAGATCTTTGTTTCTAGGTCAGGAACTATTGTTGCTAAATATCAGGGATATTACACAGTAAAAATCAATTTGACAGCAACAGGCAGAAGAATCCTGGTGACGACTCTCCCCCCCACATCTAACCTCAGAGGCTCGTGACGCCGAGGAGGAGGAGGAAGACGATCTTCATCAGCATTTAGACGAGCTGTGACTCTGCAGAGACTCTTTACGAGAGCGAGGTGAACTTCACTGAATCCTGCATGACTTTTTTTCTTTGGCTAACACGTCCTCACTCTCATCATCTAAATCAAACCCTGATTAAAGTCCTGTCAATATTAGGGACTTGGATCAGAATCAATAAGAAGCCGCGGCGGCGAGAGAGCGATTCACCGCTGGAAACGATTCTGGAAACAGTAAACTGATTTCCCGCAGCCCGGTGCCCCGGCTGTGTGCACGGTACCTGTGTGCAGCAAAGCCAATGAAGCAAAGTAAAGACGGCGTGTAAAATTTATCTACCTACAAATCCAGTAAGAGCTAATCTTTCAGAGTGAGTCGGGTTAAGAGGCTGTAGATCCAATCCATGTTGCGGGGATCTCGGCATTCCAAGACATCCGTTAATGCTCATTAATGGGATACTCTCCGGCTTACGGCTCCAGGCTGAGCTCTGCTATAGTGGGTGATGCTTTGCTTTTTATTTTTTCTTTCTCCGCAGCCATCTGGGCCGACCAATGAGTGGATGATGAAGCAAGAATACTGCCAAGGTAGTGCATCAGAGGCTGTGCCAGGATGTGAAATTTGTTATTATTAGACAGGAATACATCCAGCAGTTCATTTTATCAAGTGAATTTCGGAGCTTTACCGCAGGGCAGCTTGATTTATCTGTGAGTGTTGATTCTGCACAGCGACACGTTGGCACGGGCTGCGAGCTCCCTGGGATTCTGTTAACTCCTTGCACCCACACCAACGTAGGATCCCCCGTCTGGTTTCTGCACACGGAGCAGAGGGGGGGGGGGAATACAGTCGCTGCCTCCATTTGTGCGCACGTGTCCTGAAGCCGGTCATTAATTTTCATTAAGTGCCGTCAGTAAGGACCATTAACCAGGCTGGAGAATAATCACCTCCCCAGAGTGGCGACCCGTTTATGGCGCAGGTAAGGGTTAACGGAAACAGCCCACCTTCGATGTAGCAACACAACACACACACAGCTTCGGTAAACCTTCTGTAACGAGCCCTTCTTTCTCCACCACAAGCTAAAAGATTAATCTTGTATTTTTCTGGTTCTCTCGACATATGGACAGATTAAAAAAAACTACTAAGGATTTTCTTTTTTTTTGCTTATCTCAAAAATGCCAGGATCTTAGATTTAACTCCCTACTTATCAGTTTAAGTTCTCCAGGAACATTTATTTGCATCGGATGTCACTTTTGGAAAAAACCCACTTTAGCATGTTAGCGCATGTTGTCGCCTGTAGTTTGACCTTAATCCAGTGGATAAGAGCATTATGGTCTGTGTGTCACACCACAGCTGTAATCACTGGGATTACAGGGAGAATCACGTGAACATCTTTATCAAATGCATCTTTTAAGATTTCATGTGTTCGGCGGTTTTCTTTTGAATCAGAATCGTATTGTGAAGTTCTATAAATCCTCTAGAATACACGCAGGAAGTGGGATTTCTATTGTTTCCAGCAGAACCAATGTGTGAACTATGGGAAGCACCAAGAGGAGAGTGAGAGAAATATGCTGCTTTTTACCAAACTTTACTTTTTTCCCCCACAATGAATCTTGTTGGAATTGTGTTTGTTGTCCGTTTCAAAAATCTGTGTGGCCGGAAAGAGGAGTAAGGGATTTGTCTGTCACTTGGCAGGAGGTGGTGGTGGTGAGGAGGAGCAGGTCGGAGGTGCAGTGTATCCGTCCTGATCTGATAACATCTTTGTGGAGAGGGAGCCGACGCTGCACCGACCGGAACTGCTCTGTCATTGGTGTCTTCACATTGCAGCTGTATAATAATTCTATAAACTAATGTTGATATTTCTCTTTCCAGCTGAGGAATGCAATACAAATATAAAATAATGAAAACATTGCACTTGACATTTTCCGATGTAAATGACAAGTCGAACAAATGTTAATTTCCGAATGGATTTTCCAAACGGTGGCACCTTAAATATCCGTCTGCATCCTGTCACCTGTCACACTTTCTGCATAACAACTTCACTTCTACTTTTTGAAAACAGTTTTATAACAAGGACCCATGCAGGGGCTGTGCTGAACTGTGGAAATATTTGTCTTGTGGGTTTGAAACCCTGCTAGAAAAGTCAGCGCTGAGACTGTCTGGGAGAGGAAAAGGTCAGGTCCCGCTGAGGAAAGAGAGAGAGTGGCATTTCCTAGTCACAGTCCTGAAGAAACACAAAAAGTTAATTGAAAACTTGCACCTTTCAGCATCTCGAGAGTTTTCCTCGAACTGAGGAACTGGAAACGGCCGCGTAACACACAAATGCTAGAGACGTGATTTGTATGTGAAATAGTTTTCTGGATAATAACATGCGTCTGTTTAATGCACTCTCGTTATAATGATCGTGACACATTGTGATCGTGGGCCTAGATATAAAAGATATGGTATTATAAGCCTGTGATGGCTGATCCGTAATCAGAAGGTCTGGTCTCAGCGCTGCCAGATGGGAAATGTTGAAGTATCGTATCAGAAGCTTTAAATTATCGTATTGTGATGACAATTATTGTACGCGAGCAGAGAAGGGGCGGGACGCTCAATACCGACCTTTCCAAGCTGTATCGTTATTCTGAAGGGATTTAGTGTACAGACACAATCCTTTTGAAGTCACAAGGCTTTTATTTTGAAACATAAGACAGGAAGGACTTTAAAGAGGGCAAAATTATCGTACAAATATGATAATTAGCGTATGTCCGGCAACACTGTCTGGTCTATGAAGGACCTACGTGATTTGCGTCACCACCTTGTCCCGCCGTCACCACCTTGTCCCGCCCTGGACATGACCACAAAGTTTTAATGTTCTTTGGTCTTTTAACGTGTTTACCGTTTGGTTGGTTGAGTTGAGGCCTGAAAGTGTCCGAATCTTTGGTCTGACGCGATTATCTCTTTGAAAAACAGTTTGTCATCGAAGCGCTGGATGTTCACTGCCAGGTGTGAATAGATTCATATCACTTCACAGATACTCTCATGATTTAAAAAAGGTAAACTCAACCTTCGAAAACAACCGAGGAACACAACAACATGTTTGGTCACAAAGCCTGCAAACAATATTTCGATTTTTCTCGATATTGTGGTCATGATTCCTGCAGGGCTCTGAAAATAACCTTTTTTAATATGTTTCTGAGAGACGTGACTTACAGGATTTCATGTTACATCGCTTCATGTCATACAACATGTACAAACAGATCCTCGAGCTTTAACATCAATAACACAAGTCTTCACATGTCGGTTCAGATAACTGGACATTAAACCTGTAGACGCACTAACCTCCTCCTCAGACTCCTCTCCGGTATATGAGCAGTTGCTTTTCAGTTGTTCGCATGACACTGCAACAAAACCCCCCATGAGTAATTACAGGCCTTATTTAAATCACTCCAAATCTGACAGACCCCAGAACAGAGAATTTAACAAGAGTGCGAGAAATCCGTATGGCTGCTATTAAAACGTCTGTAAATAAAACTTTTATTTAATGTTTCATAAAAAGACTTCTCCAGATGGTGGGGAGTTTTTATTGAATGGACCTCAGAGACACGTTTTCACCCTCTGAGATAATAAGTGCACGAAGGGAACGGTGAAAACAGAGAACAGATTGCGGTTGCATGATATACTGGACTGTGGACCGACTGTAGCAGTGTCCCTCGGTGATGAATACAGGAAATGAATACACCGGGCCCACTCGTTCTTAATGAACATTATGAGCAATCGACCGTCTCCACACTGGGTTTGAACTGCGACGAGATTCTTCATAAAGCATTGGAGAGAAAAAAGAAAGAAAAGAGCCAGTGAGAGAGAAAGAAAGAGAAAGAAAGAAAGAAAGAAAGAAAGAAAGAGAGAGAGAGAGAGAGAGCAAGGACGGCACAATAAACCAGCGCGAGCTAGCAGCAGATGTTTCACACCCGAGAGGGTAAACATCATTTGTAGGGCATGAAATTGATTCAAAGCTTTTTGATGGGGAAAGAGAGCAAGGGAAGAGGGTGGTGGTGGTGGGGGGGGGAGCATTTAGGTAAAATGGATGCAACTTAAAGTTCATTTCATGCAGATTGAAAAAGAAAATGGTGAAAGACAGAGAAAACATATGTATCTTTAATTGCATCCAAAAGGATATTTCCTCTGAAGGCCGGGGCTCAGCGAGGTTAGCGAGTTTAGCGACTGATCCCAGCAGGCACCTCACCTGTCAGTCCTGAGACCCGGGGGGGGAGCCGTGTGACACTCCCATTGTGCAATTGTTCCCATAAAGACTTTGGTTTGAGGGGAGATGACATCTTCTGGAAGTACAGTGAGCTGTCAGAGCCCCGAGGCTGCGAGAGAATGCTCCTGATTTGAATTTCAAAATAAGCGCTGGATTAAAATAGAGAATGAAAAACATGCATATCAATGAAATGTTCACAGACGATGTATTTGTTTTCCACCACAATGCTGGATTATATTAAAGTTTTATTAGAGTTTTTTATGGTTAGACGCTCACAAAACTTGGTTAAACTAAAGACAGTCTGGTTTATTACTGGTAAAGCTGCCTCTCGTACAAACAGACCTGGGTGAAAACATAACCTCCTCGAAACGAATATATCAAACCTTTAAATTGCTTAATTTACACTCTCACAACACATAGTTAGAATTAGATTGTAGTCTGGTTTTCTATAATCCCAGCAGTGAATGCATTTCCTAGCTGCACATACAGAAACATGATTTCCAGGAGAAACTGCAGGATGATTCAGTCCAAATCGGAGCAGCAGCATAAAACAGTTTCTCTGAATATCGTTTGCACTTAAATCAGATGTTTTTTCCGTCTTTTCCAGTGGCAGCGTTGACTTCAGAGGTCTGGACCACCTCGGGCGGCACCGCACGCTCTGCCAGGCCAAACACTTAGTTCTCTCCTCGGCAGCCACCGTGTAATCCCAGATCAAAGGTCTCCGGAAAATCAGGGCAGATTCTCGACAGTCGCGAGTTGATATCTCACTCCTGCAGGTTAAACTGGTTTAATTGGTTTATACGTTGCTATTCTCGTTGATGTTGGTTTGTTTATGCACAAATATGAATCTGGTTATAGTAAATCTGAGTTAATATTGAAGTGGGGGATGAAGAAGACACGAGCAAACCCAACGTCTTTAGAGGAACTGTAGCAGTTTAGAAGATGTTTTATATTAACAGGTTTTCCATCAATATAAAATATAGATAAGGGACATGCTAACAGCTCTGTGTGGCTTCCCTGAGGCACAACAGTGATTTAAGCTAATTGCTGGTGTCCATGTGCTAAAATACAATGAAATCAACAAGCTAAAGTCATATTTACCATCTTAGCTTAGCTCAGTTTAGCACTAGAAGTAAATGTTGGCTGTCGAGGGATCAAAAGTTAGAAGAAGTCATCAGAACAGAGGCGTGAATGTTTGCACCAGAGTTCATTGCAAAGCACCAACGTTGTCAGTAATCATCTGATGGATAACGGAGCAAGGCCAAAGTTACGGGCTAACCGACCGACATGGCTAACTTTCACATTCACCATTTCCATTTGCCAAACCTCCGTCAGGATGGATATAGGACCTTTGTATGCATTGTTCCATTTTGCTTCTGGACCCTAATATCTAGAATTAAACATTCGTGAGACAGAAATATTTGATGTTCGTCTTTCCAATCAGGTTAATCATCCGCTAACCCCACAGATTTATCTTTTTTAAACCTCTGGGGCCGATCCCAGCCGTCAGATTGGGAGCGATTGGCCTCAGATAACAGATTAGAGATGTTTGACCAACACGGCTGCTGCAGTGTTTGGCAAAATCGGTTTAAGTTCCCATCTCTGTGCCTGTGGAGCCTCGTGCAGATGAGCCGCAGCCTACAGGCGATCCATCCGTCTGCACAGTCATTCTCATTTGGGCTTGCTGTCAGGTTTCAGGTGTGGATTAGACGATGAAAAACAGAGAGTAGTTTGTAGACGGCAGAAAGTTGGTGAGTGGGCGGCGAGCGGCGAGCGGCGGGGCCGAGCAGACAGCTTCATTTGTTTTTTCTCGCCGGCTCCGTCTGCGGCTCCGTGCACATGTGCCGTGCAGCGGCTGTATTTCTTAACCCGGTGGAAAGTAATGTGACGTGTCACACAGGAAAATCCTGACTTTGCCAAACACACAAACATGCAGCAGCCAAACACACACACACACACACACCCACTCATCCACCCCCCACTCCCCCACACACACACTGACACATACATATAGCACCAACCCACGGCCGCAGCTTGTTGTGTTGTAAATCTTTGCCCTCTCGCTGGTCTATTAAGATATGGAAAGCTCCACATGGGATTTATACAGTCAATCTATTTTACTGTGCTTTGGTCTCAGTGCTGCCATCAGGTTTGTTCCTTAAGTGCCTTATCAGTTAAATGCAGCTGTGATGGACCTTGACTTCCGCTGCAAATTTGAGTGTAACTTAAGCGCTAAAGTGCTCTTATTGCCTATGTATGCACGCATAAAATATATATATATATCGACATGATATGTGTAATTTGTGCACAAATATATTGTTTGCATGTGTATTTTTACAAAACAGCAACGGTTTCGGTGTCTCTCATTCGTTTTGAGATCTGCTCCCTTGTGTTGAACCACCTGTGGCAACATCCTCGAAACAAACCCAACACAAAGTCTGAATTTTTTAGTTCAAAACATTAAAACATATTTATATCTGCACAATTTCATGATTTTGACAGCAGGTTGTCAGTCAGGGAGGGAGAGATCCTGATCTCTGAGGCGACGCTGCCACAAACACCAGCATTTCCATGTAAATAATGTGATTGTACAATTGCTTGTAAAAAAAAAAAATAAAGCGTTTCCAGAAACACAGCGAGAAACTAATCATTTCACCTTTGAGGAGGCTGATGTTTTCTATGCAGCATCACATCGTAGCTGCAGTAATAAAGACTGTGCCGTGGCCTGGGATAGAATAAAAAGCCTATTTCGTTCTGCTCTGCTTTAGTGACGTATACACAGAGGGAAAAAAAAGATAAAAAGCAAAATCTCCTCTCATGAAAGGCTGTTGCAAGTGTTGGATATTGCATCTGTGACTCAGGAGTGAAATCCAGGATCAGTTAGAATTCAAGATCACTTTACAGAGATTTTAAAAAAACTCTGGCACCAGCGTCGAAGGTCACCGAATGAATTCATACACAACAGCAATAAACTGCTGCAGTTGTGCGGTTTCAGGGAGGTGAAGATAACAAATAAAATGCATTTTGATTTCAAAGTCACACGCAGAAACTTATTTCTTTCAATTTGGGATTAGACGTGAAACGCGGTCGTAAAGCAGCCCGGACGTTTCAGGGCCGTGCGCTCGGAGCAGCAGGCGGCTGCATTTCACAAAAATCTTGCAGGCATCAGTGATTCAACAAATGATGTCACCGGTGCCTCTTTTCTCATCCTCTCCTCTGCTGGCGGCTCCGACCACAGCAGCTGTACCGAGGCATGACACTGCAGTCTGTCGGCAAAACACATCCTGAGCAGCAACTGAACACCGAGGTTTTCTTTCAGTCGCAGTGTGGTGAAGAACATTATCTTTATGTGATGATACTGTATGTGTTGTGAAGGCTGAGATAAACTCACGTTGTCTTTAACTAGTCTCTTGTTTACAGGCGAAGCTGTTGTTCTAGTACATTTAGTACTTTACTGTGTATTCTAGTACTTTCTTGTGTATCATTTACTTAGCGAGTGAGTGCAGTTTTTAATACATTTTATGTTTATTACATTCTGTTTTAATTCTTCGTATCTGTTTCATTGCTACTTTGCTCTGTGTGCAATGCCCACAAGCTGCTGTAATCTATCTATCTATCTATGAATATACACATATGATGAATGTATGAATAGATACTTGGCAATCCTAGTACACTCATAAATGAGCTGTGTACACGCGACAGCACAAATACTGAGAGTGACGGATTTTACAAGACGTCAACTCGCTGCCACTCAGGAGACAAGAGACATTTTGTTGAACTCGGTCCAACTGCTTCAGACCTGGAGCCAAAAAAATAATAATCTCTGCAAAGAAGAAGAAGAAGAAGAAGAAGAAGATGGAGGCACGGGACCATGAAGTCAGGTGTCAGCCCAGCCTGGTTTTCCCTGTGTCAGTCAGGGTCTGTGTTGCAGATCAGGACCAGGCACATGGATGAAAGGGACATGCAACAGATGACACAGTGCATGATAGGAGGAACACTGAGGAGGGCAAAGGTCCTGCAGGATGAAGGGAGTGAGCAGAGGGCAGTGGGAGACAGGGACGAGAAATGAAATCAATACTGGGAGTAAAGAGCAGCAGCAGCAGGCAGTGAAGGATCATGGGAAAGTGGTCGACTGAAAACATATTCCATTTGGTTCATACATTCAAGAAATGCATAAAACTACATGATTAAAAGTTGTTAGTTCTGTGGTGCCTCACATATGGAGGTGTGCACAGCAGCTACCTGTTCCCATCACCAGTGGACACGTCGGGGGTTCGATGCCCTGGAGGTGCGGGCAGCCTGCCGACTGCATCAGGTCAGTGATGGTGTTACTTTTTCAGACATGTTGCCAGCTGAGACAGAGACAACCTGGGGACGACATACAATCTGCAACTGGGGGTTATTCAAGCATCGCTCTTTCCAAACTGATAGAAATGAGATGGTTTGTGCAAATAATAGGTGAAGACATTTTAGCAGGGGCTGAATATTAATTAATTATAGTAAGTATAACGTATATCTGGATATATCTTAGATTATATTAACGGACAACACATAGTGAACATGGTGTTGGTTGTTTTTATTTAACTTGGATGTAGAGCTGAAGTTCAGTGGACTGAAATATCTCCGGCTTTGCGGCTGCATTCATCTTTCCTCTGACAGGACATTTACAGTGCGCGTTGGCATTTAAACCCCCCCACCTCCACCTGACCCCGTCTGGGTCACCTGCAACTATCACTTTCATTTATATTTCCACTTTTTTACTCTGTGTGTGTCTGTGACTTTGTCTTTGAGCCAAGAACAAACTTAAATTAGCACGATTGTGAGCTGAACGAAAAGCAAATGTTTAAATAAAAAAAAAACCCGCGTGTCTCGTTTGGCGCCGTCCATCACATCCTGTGGAGTCAAAAAAAAAAAAAACTTCTGCGAGTTTCCGTCCCTGTTTTTCTCCTCCGATGACAAACTGAGCCGGGGACAAACAGAACAGAGCCGGGATCGATACGTCCATTTACAACATGAAAATTACCTGTGTGGAGCGGAGGAGAGGAAAAACAAACCGATAATCTTCTGACTGTCATTCCCCCTTGCACATGGGGGGGGAAATCAATCACTGGTTGAATTTCATACACTGTGCACCTTGGAATCCACAGTCGTACATCACAATAGCCCTGCACCCTGTTTGTGGAGCCTGACGGTAAACACACTCACAACAGAGACACACACACACACGGGACTCTTTATTGAAAAAAAAACTATTCAGGAATCACGTCTCTTTGCTATTTTTCGAAAACACATAAACAACAAAACCTTTTGGGGGGGTTTTGATGATTAAAACCAACCAGAAACATTGAAATATGTAATTTAAGCCTTAAGTTTGTTGTCATATTCAACTTTTTCTCTATTTTAGAAGACAGTTAAATAAAGCTGGACAACACGAAAGATAAAGAATTGAATTATTGGTCGGATTCTTCATTGTTGTTGTTTTTTCTGGGGGCATTTGGCTCTTCACAGAAGTCTCTGCAGAGCGAGCGCTCCTCTCCACACAAACATCAGCTGGTCCCGTCCACTTGGTGAAGACGTCTGCGACAGGTTCAGGCAGGTGAGGAACCCGAACTCAGGGTGAGACTGAGCGAGACGGTGGCCGCTGCCCGGAGGACGAGAGGCAGCTGCTCGCTCAGGCTCCCAGATAACGTTATCTGCTGCCTTCTCTTTAGAGGTGGGGAATTTATAGGTCACAGAATAAGTCTCGGGCTTTTGTCTGGTATCTAGTGTTGCGGTTTCTGATCGTTGATATGCACTTTTAATTTCTGGGGGGAATTAATTTATCATATCAGCTGTATAGTGAGAGACAATGTCAGAAAGTACACAAGTGAATAGTACAGAAAATAAAGTCTAGCGCTTTAATAAAGCAGTGCTTGTTAGGTTTCAGTAAAGAAAGTATTGACTTCGATGTCCAATATTCATCCCGACGAGCCAGATTTGATTCCACTGTCGACAGATCTACTGAACAGGCCTCACATATTAATCTTGTCACTCACACTCACAGATTTTAATCTTTATTCTCTCTGCACGGCCAGGACCTGCAGCCTTAACCGCTCGCACACGATTTGGCTGCTTGCACTTCGCCTCCAGTTTGTTTTCTCCATTGACAATTATGTAACGTGAGGAGCAAAAGCAGACGGACCATCGGACGAATATATGATGAAATAAACACGATGAGTCACGAGATGAAGTTTAGTTTTATATCAGAGTTCAGTTACAGTCAGATTAGTGTTTCAGCTACGAGCTCACTGTAGTTTCTGGCAGCAGCCACGTGGGACGTCGGGCAGCGGAGGCCGGCGTACTGAAACATTTCTGACATGTAGGAAATCCGAGCGTTCGTCCTGCGGTTACCTCAGATCACTGATTTGACGACGTTCCCCTCGGACTGAAGCCAAACAACAACTAGAAGAGATTCAGAAAGATTCACAACCTTCAAATCAAGGTTAACACGTGGTTTGATCCATGGAGTCTGACTGACAGGAACATTTTGAGTATATTTCACTCTGCTGGCACTTATCACCTGAGGGTTTGTATGTGTTTGATTCTCCTTGTTGCACTAACTCTTCACCTTAATCACTAGTAAACCCCTGTATTTCACTGCTGCATGATGGGAAATCTGTGCATGTGTGTGTGTGTGTGTGTGTGTGTCTGCAGTGAGCAAGCAGAGATCTCATCTCACTGCGGCACCCCCCCGCTCCATGACTCAGAGATGTCCAGTGTCAAGACTTTGCCTGTGGGGCTGTTGTCATGGGCAGAGCCAGAATGAGAAGATGAGGCACGCCAGCATCGTATACCTCCCACTCATCATGCTCCGCTGCCGTCTCAGCCCAGCTCCTCTATGGATAATGACCACGCTCCTATCTGGTCCGTGCACGGGATGTATGCACGTGTGTACATGCCCCACCCACACACACAGAGAGAAAGTGGCAGAGAGGAAGCCCTAAAAACGTATGTTGCTGCTTCGAGCAGAAAGTCGGACAGAGAAGAGGAACCTCTGCTCAGCGAGTGAAATGTAATAAGTATGAGCTGAAATTCATTATTATGAAAGTTCATCCACATGAGAGTAACGTAAACAAAATAAGTAAATGGACAAAAATGTAATTTGTTGTTTGAAAAAAGTCTCGTATCTGAAAGTAAGAAAACAAAAAAATGACGTGCATGTAAAAATGAATTATAAAACAATGTATTCAAAGTAAAACATCATATTTAAAACTATGCCATCATTCATCATATATTTATATTGTCTAGATTTGGATTTTTAATTGGATCTAATGAATATAACGTATATGAAACATGATTGTTTTTACATCAAGATTCTCTGAGAAATTAACAAAAATGTTAAAAAACAACCTCACACGTTAACAAAAATGAAAACAACTCATACATATTTTATCTATATTTATTTAGCATTATCTCACACTCATTCTAGTCCCTTACTCAAAATGAAAACTATTTAATAGTACAATTATTTCATTGCTTTCTTTGCCTAACACACGTGTAAAGATTCAGAATCCACAAAATCAACAAATTATGTAAATCATAAGTAGCTTAAAATCGGAAAGAGAACTGCTATCGCCATTGCAACCCATCTATCTCTCTGCCCATCCATCCATCCATCCATCCATCCATCCATCTCTTTCCCTCTCCAGCTTTCACACACCGCCAGCGTCTCCTCTACACAAACACCAGTTTCATACTGATGGTGTTTGCTGAACAAACCCAGCGGCTCTGACATTCAGCCTTTCCGTGGCCCTGCCTTCTGCGTTGTGTTAAACAAGGCAGCTTTGAGATATCCACTCCCCGCCGCGCTCGGGAAGCCGGGGCCCAGGAAACGCTTCACAGGGCCGCAGGACGATAAGATGACGCGCGGGCCGGCGATATAGATGGCAATGAAGATAGCGTGTGGCGTGACAATGAATAATTACATCCAGAGAGATGTCGGAGCTCGAACAAAAAGACGGTTTTGCCTGCTCCATGTCGGCCACGGTCATGAGACCTATTATGGGATGAGTTTATCACCGGGACAGGTTACTTGTTTGTGAAGATCACTGGGTGTGTCTGTGCAGCCGAGGGGGGGGTCAAGGGCAGCTTCTGTTTGTCTTTCATATAAATCACAGTACGTGAACAGCATCGGGGCAGAAAACACCTTATAGCCAATATAGCTTATTTATTTACGATGGAAATAAAGCAGCTGGAAACACGTTCTTCCATCACAGACCTTTTTATGTAACCACAGGTCGTCTTTGACAGATTTTCCAGTGAGGAGCAGCAAGAAGAATAAAGCCTGTGTGTCCAAATGCACGAATAGATGACTCTTGATAAAGTTGGAAGTTAAAGGCATCAACAAGATTAACATTTTGCCTTTTGACTGCTGCACAAAGTTAAAAACATCGGTGCCGTCACAGTGGTCATTCTATTTCGTGCCTTCTGCCTTCAAAGCCATCACTCTGCTCCTCCATCCGCTGTCACCTCCCCCCCCGAAGTGAAACTCTGGGAAAAACATGTCAGACACAGAATATTTATTTCTCATTTATATTGGAGCCGTCTTACCTCAAAACTACTGTTCACTCCTGTAGTTTCTTTATAAAACCATCCACAGATGTGTAAAATCCAGATCTCTGACCAGAACCTGTTGGGACAATGAAACATATTCCACCTGTACACAATAAAAACTTTCATATTGGTTTCCATCTTATTCAGGCCTTCCTCCCCTTGATTGTGAAAGCACATCACTGATTATGTTGCCTATCTATAAAATATATTTTGTAAGTTTTAACCAGGTTCCTATCATAAATGTACTGCTTTTTATTTTCACAGTTTTTACCCTGTACTAAGCCCTAAGTTGTGTGTGGGAGGTTTTATGTTCTTACTGTTTCGAAAATGTAAACACAGGAAACAACCCCCTGGGCAGATCTGTACATTCAGCGCTCCAGTGCGTTTCTGCAGCTCCAGACGTTCCTGTCAGTCTGGCAACACATTCCCATTCACAGCCGAGATATCCTCTGAAACGTCTTATCCGTCCTTTGCAGCCATCTGCTGCGATGTTCTCACACGCTGCATCCCCAGCAGCAGCAGCAGCAGCAGCAGGAGCATCTTAGAGCTTCAAGGTTGTGGGAGGAATTCCATCATCATCATTCTGCCGTGTGTTGCAGAAAATCCTTCCCCGATGGTCTTGACGTGATCAAGCAGAAGATGTGTGTTTCATGGCTTAACACGTGGCCAGATCCACGGACGTTCAGCCACACCTTCTGCAGCCGGCATCGATCAGGTGTGTGCAGTTCCAGTTGATTCCTCTTCAGCCCAGAAGAGACGGAAGAAGTTTTACGAATAACAAAAACACATATTTTCATTTTGGACAAGATTGCTTTTTCCTTTTTGATGGAGAGAAGCTGCACACAAACTGGTTTCATATCTGTGCAATGGTCTGTAGCAGGATTTTATGTTCGAATACAAACAAATTAACAAAGCAATTTGAAAACACCGAAGCACCGATCAGCTTCCTGTTTTAATGTTAGTGTTCATCTACTGTACACTGTAAAACATGAAGGGTTTCAGAGGGTTTACACTGTTAAAGTACAGGGCACCCTGTTGGATTAGATACCTGTTATTCTCCCAATGCTCAGCTACAACCTTTGACCAGCCTCGGCCTTGGCTGCTCTTTTTATATTATTTGTATTGACTTATCTTGTCCCACACACACACACACACACACACACACACACACACACACACACACACGCACACAACACACACACAAAATCGTTACCCGAACCTGAGCCTAAACAAACATGCATTCACTCGCACCTATACCAAAACAAAATCATTACTCATCACCACATGTGAGGTCTAATTACAACCCCCTCATGAGTAGGAAGTCTCCTCTCTCTCCCCTGTTTCTCTGTTACTCGCCCCTCTGCTCCACCTCTGCTTCAGTTTCTCTTTCTTTCCTTCGCTGTCGGTAGTTGTTGGACTTTGCTTGTTTCCCTGTTCACTTAATTTAAGTTTACACACTGTATACCTGCCTCGCTGGTTGTTCTCCTTTGGGTTCCGCCAGAAACACAAACATACAAAAGCAGTCAAGAGTCCAAATACTCTCCGTTGTCTGGCCATGATTGAGGATGTGCACATATCGCCCTTATTTAATCAGAAACATATATCATAGTGGCGTCTTCTACCTGTTTGGCTTCCACCACGCAGCCTCTGGATGTTTATTTCCTTGTTGTTGTTGTGTCAGACATTGTAAAGCTGTGGGTGGGATTTTGTTCAGCTTGGCGAAAAAAAAAATCTACAAAGCTGCAGAGCAATGAAACCAATTATTTAGAGTGACATGAAGTGTTGGCTGCACGTCCCATGAATACCAACGTGTCCTTCGTTGTCTATTTGCCTATTTTTCCTACAGTCGGTCCCTCCATCCGTCCACCTTATTTTATGTTTACTCATTTACTATCATTCCAAAATATTGCAACTGTAATACAGCGTCATTTGCAAGAAATTAGCATAATTATAACCTCCCTGTGGACCGGGAGCAGTTTTTCACCCGACTGCACCCCCACCTTTACGCCTTTCCCACCTGGAATTCCACATCGAGCCGACATTCAAATGTCAAACAACGTAAACTCCCCCCTCGCGAAAAAAAAAACGAGGCAAACTTCCTTGGCAGTGACGAGCGGAGGAAGCTTTTTTGAAAACCGGAGTAAAGCTAAATGTCAGGATGAATACACAAATCCAATCCGACTCCTTTTCATCAGTCCGTCAATCTTCTGTTCCTCTGACTCGCATCAAACAGCTCTTGTCATAACATTGAACCTTTTAATGTGTGTTTTCGTTCATTGTGCTGCCTCATGCAACTTGTCGTTACACCTTCAAATAACTGCCGTGATCACTTTGTTCTCTCTCACATCTGTGATAAGGTAGAACTGGAACTGTGATGAGAAGACGTGAGCCCAGCAGCTGTCAACACACAAAGAGTCGTTGGATTCATCAGTGCAGTTACAGTAGTACAGTTTTGCATCTTAAGTTCGTTTTCTCACTTTGTCGATGCCGAGCATCTTGCTGCAGTGGTTTTTTTCAGCCCTTCAGAATGATCCTTACTTTAATCCTCTCACTCGAGTGTATAACTTCCCCCTTTTCCATTTAAAAAAGCATTGAACTTACATTCAGCTTTATGCCTCGGTCGCAGCCGGGGCTGAAACGAATGAGCTCTAGAGTCTCCCGGTAAGTCACCGGAGTTTTCCGCATGCCAGGTACGAGATGTTCGGTGCGACACACAGAAAATTTTAATCGCAAATATGCCCGCTTGCACTTATGCCTCAATTCATAAAGTCGTATGCAGCCAAACTGCTG
The DNA here is from genome assembly GCF_022539355.2 of Hippoglossus stenolepis. Classification (NCBI taxonomy): domain Eukaryota; kingdom Metazoa; phylum Chordata; class Actinopteri; order Pleuronectiformes; family Pleuronectidae; genus Hippoglossus; species Hippoglossus stenolepis. Next base: position 3,533,891 of record NC_061500.1, read on the forward strand.
CCCCCGCTGTTGTACTTAGACCATCTGAAGACTTTTAGAGCCCTAAATGGAGAAGGATGGGAGAGTTGATCATGTTTATTAAGTCTGCTTGGCTTCATGTGCGGAATCGTGCTCTGCAGCAGCCTACAGGAAGAGTGCGGCGTGAGGCTGAGTAGATGTGAAATGTGGGCACAAGCTGTGGGCGAGATCCACTTCCTCCGTCTCCACAGAGATGACAGGGAGACAGGAAGGCCCTCTGCACACTAGGCCGTCACTAATCCAAGACGGCAGCCGCAGTCAGAGGAGCTGGCATCTAATGATAATGTGTCTGAGGAGGTCATTGCTGGTGACAACAGTGCAAAACATCTGTTTGTAGCTACTATGTGAAATACCTTGTTTCATTTTCTGCTTGACGGCTCTGTGTCCGCTGCCATCTGCCCATAATGTAACATTCATCAGTGACATAGATTCACCAAACTAAGGCCATCTGCTTCGTGAGAGAAGGTCTTTTACCTTCGTGGTTGTCCTCCATGACAATAGTGTCTCATGGAAACTGTCCTGACCGGCAAAAAGACAGCAACTCGTTTTAGATTATTGATGAGAGAGCTTTTACAGTCTCTGCCCCGAGAGTTGTATCTGTTCAGAGCCGGTATCAACACCTTTGTCTTCAGGTGTGATCCTTCCAGTACACAGCCAATCTTCCAGAGAAGATCTCGGGTATTCACACCTCAGATCCTGGGTTGTGTGATCCCGTCGTCCTCTACCAAACCCTCTGTGTTAGCCTGAAAAATACACAACACAAATACTCCTGTCGTTCCGTACACCTTCACTGATTTCCCACTTAGTTGTTCACAACAGGAAAACAATCCCATAGCCACTGTGTCCTGGCTGGAAAGTATCTGGGCCCAACCTCTGTCCTCTTATCTCCGCTTGAGGCTGAAAGCTCGAGTTCTACATATTAGCTGCGACTACACCTGAATTCCCGAAAAACCAAAACCATCATGGTGGCTGAGTTGCATTGGGGGGGCAATGAAGGCACCCACGCCTCATCTCTGCTTGAGGCCAGATGCTCGAGGCTACATTAGCTGCTTCCTGCATGACAGGCACAGATATCCTATGGAACTGTCAAGGTCTAGTTGCATTGTGGGCTGGATGGAATAAAAAAGGACATTATCACATTGTTAGGATCGCTTTAGGAGGTGCTACTTATCTCATTTATACCATAGTACATATACACAATACACTGAAATGGGATGCAGCTCCATTGATGAGTAGGTCATATAGTACACAAGCCTTGACGGTAATTCAGAATCTGTGAGAGTAGGTTTCTGTCACACAGGCATAAGAGCAGCTCTTTGACTCGGAGGTTAAGTGCAACGTTCAGAGTCGGGGCCCCCCCGCGGTGAATCCTGTACCCGTGTTCGGTGATCGGCTGTCTCCTCTTATAAATTGGCTTTTTCCATTCTCACTCGGGCACAAGAACAACTGTTCTCCCTGATCTCAGCTCGTCTGTGTCTCCTGACATCAAAAGGCAACAGTCACCGGCAGTCAGATTCAATTTGATGTCGATGTGACTCCAGTGGGGGGGTGGGGTGTGGGATAAAACCTGGCCCTCACGCAGCCTATCACCGCGCCAGAAGTGTATATTTATGTGCTTGACCTTAATAGCCGTGATTGGATAACCTCCATTTAGCCCTCTCCCAGCATCCTGTCAATAAGTCAAGAGTGAAAAGATAATGGTCCCCGTCCAGAGAGAGGTCCTCCACTGAGAGCCGGGGAATGGGAACGCGCCCCCGCTGAGTGACGCGTCTTTTTACAAATCCTTTTAGTCAAAAAGCGGTTTAACGTGAGTCATTAAGAGTGCGTGACGGGTTCGGCTCAAACGGGCAGAGACTGGATTTTGTGACGCCACAGAACAAATATGTCGACACACGGGGGCGGGGGGGAGAAAGACATCAGGGAGGATTGGACAGACGGAGAAAAAGGGACAAAGGAACGCCAGGTAGAGGAGCTGATGATGCGTGCTGTGAATTCCAGCCTTTTATTAATCCAATAATGAGAATAAGGGCAAATTAGAAGAGACAAGCACTGGTGTAATCCTCTCCTCGGTTATATCACAGCCCAAATCAAGGCTGAGGGTCTCTTATTCCCTTTCATTTAAATTCAAACTCAACACAGTGAATTTAATTAACTTCTTAATTGTGTTGGTGGTCTCGCCGTCATCTCGGAGAAATAACACCAACAGCTGCTCGGCGCCGCCACGCTGTTCCCTGTTCCATCTTTATGTTATGCTTGAGACGCTCGGTACTGAGGCGTTGAAAACTGTTTCGTCACAGACTGAGAGGGTTTCCAAATAACCCGGGCATTGTTCTTGTTCTCGAACGTGTGACTGACGGGTTCACAAACACGAGCTCGGGTTCGGCCTTGAGGTTCCTCGCGACTCTTCAGGCTCAAACTTAACTATGCAAAGTCTCCCTTGGAGTTGAAGACGAGTCCGCCACGTGTTTGATAAAAGCTCGATAAAGCTCCTCTGTCACACTCGTCCACTTTGTGTTTCATTACCTTTTATGCCAGGTTTAAAACCGTCTGCCTGTTGCCATAGCAATCGAGCAACTTGGATCTCTTTCTGTGTGTGTGTGTGTTGCTATGGTCATTTTAAAAATGTATTTTTCATACAAAGTGCTAAATTTATCGTTTTTGTAACAGATGTTTTGTAACTTCAAGATGAAATGTTGAAGTACATGTCTGATATACTTCATACTTCTCCACAACAAATCACTGGGAACTACTGCAGCGTTACTACATTTATTTGTCAGATCTAGTGACTAGTTATCCAGACTTAACATGAAAACGTTTGATTAGCTCATAAAATATGGAACACGCTATTAATGATTAAACCAGTGGTTCCCGACATTCTCGCCTCGAGACCATTTATAAGAAAAAAGCCGTGTGATAGTCCAGATGTCGGAGTTGTTAGCAGATTCCACCAGAGACGTTTCTCTACACCTCTGGAGCTGTTTTAAATAACTGTGAGGCCGTAAGAGGAATAAAATACAAAATAAAATAACAAAAATACCACATAGTTGATTTGGGCGAGTAGCTCATGACGACTTGTGGTGACGTTTATTGGTAAACGGTGATAAAAAGACTTGTTGGACAGCGTCAGTCGTTAACAATCAAGTCATAAAGCCTGATAGTGGCTGTTTACGACAGAACAAAGAGAATGTCAATGTTATATTATTATTTATGTCCCTCTCCGAACCAGGTATATTAACTTTTGAAACTCTGAGTCCATTTAGCTGATAAGAATGTTTGTACTTTTACTTTTAATTGGAGCATGTTTTATTTATGATGAAGTACTTGTGGTACCTTTACTCCCAGAAAGGATTTAAGCACTTCTCCACCACGGCTCAAACTATTCTAGACCAAGTTTATTTTGGTTACCAGACAACTGCATCACCTCACCTTCACATAATATTAAAAAGAAAAGAAAATACTCAAAGACCTGAATTTAATTCTCATTAAATCAGACACAGGAGATCGGATGGTGGAAAATGATGATATGTTTGGATGTTGTGTTTAATAATCTACTCAACCTGTTAATTAAGCACAACATCTAAACCGTCCATCAAAAACACATGGAAACTGAAGAGGTTTGTTTTTTCCTCGCTCTTGTATCTCTGCTGAATTGAATCTTTCAAACATGCAAAGTATGTTTCGCGAGCGAGGATGATAACATAACTCTGTTGAATGGAATCATCAAAAAGAGGCTCTGCCCACGTCGAGACCTTCGAATCCCCCGAAGAATCCGAGGAATTGTGACTTTCACGGTCATTTGAATTCCTTTACTTCTGCGTGACCTGACCAAAATTTGTTAAAAATGTTGCTGGAAGAAAAACGGAATTTGATGTCAGGACCCGGCATCTTTGTCCGTGTTGATGAGCAACAGGAGCTGCAGGAGAGAGAGAGAGAAAGCCGGGGGCGAGGGAGAGCCATGAGGAAAGCCTTTCTCTTCGCTCGTCCTTTGTCTTTGTCTATTATTCCTTCGCTCGCTTACTCTCTCCAGTCGCACGCTCTCCTTTGCTCCACGGCGAAGGATGAAAAACCGAAGCACAACAGAGGAGGCCAACACGGCGACGTTTTTATCCGCGTTTGTGCTGACTCGGCCGAACTCTCCCTCTGAGAGGCTGATGAGGAGGAATGGCCTCGTGGAGGAACCAACCGGGCGCAGCCATAGCTGTCATCATCATCTGAATGCAGGACTGCTGAGTCCGCAGCTTTGGCCCCCTGCATGGAAGGGAAATGACCTGTCTGTGCCGGGCTGACACCCTTTCTGTCTGCAGCCAACCCGCTCCTCCTCCGTCCACAGCAGCACAGCTCATCCCTGTCTGCGTGGGTTGATGGGTTCTTTCTTAACGCCAGCACTGACGTCAGCTCCTGCCTTAAACTTGTGACTTCATTTTTCATCCGTGCCTGAGGGCGTGCTCCTCTAGGAGGAAGGAGCACAGGTTCTTAAGAGGAAGGGGAGTAAAGCTACTGGGAAAAAAAGGACAGCTCACCCAATACCTCTGTTCTGAGGTCCTGGGTTTGAGTCTGATGTTTAATTCAAATGCCAAACCCACAGAGCTAGACTTTCACAAAGTCCATAAATCTTTTGTAGACGTGCCCATCTTCCAGAGATCGACGGGACATAAAAGGAGCATTGTGCCACTAATAATGTACAAGCAGTCCATGCTGGTGTCCATGCTGTGCACTCAAATAAAACTGTAACCTCTTTGGCACCACTCGCACCGGTGGAGAAAAAAAGCCTCCTCCTGGGCTCCGTGCCCACACGGAGACTTCACCTTCGCCGGTGCCAAAACATCGAGCGAGCTTAGAGGTTGAGCCTTTCACGCGGCTGTTAGCCAAACGCCATATTCCTCCTGATGATCCTAACGCGACAGACTGACTGACAGACTTGACATTAAAACATGTTGGCAAAGCACGACTCTGCTGAATAAAATGTGGGGAAAAAATAGATTCCGCAGTAAAAAAAATGCAGCGAAGCTCAGTTGTTGAGCTTTAGAAAATATAAATGTTTGATTCCCAGCACACACACACACACACACACACACACACACACACACAGACACACACACACATCCAGGCTGAATTGGAGTTTGCATCCATCGACATCACGATGCATCAGACGATTACAAACGCAACTGAGGCCGCAGCATCTAACCACAGTGATGAAAGCATTAGGAATGATATAGATTTACTCTGACTGATAAGGAGTCAGAGGATTGAAGCTGCACAGACGGTTAAACACGTGATTTGTGCTGCGGATAAATGCTGAATTTGAAAATGTGTGTTGATATATGTTCATAAACAAGAAAAGGCATCAGATACATCACTGTGAAAATGCTTATCTATAGTAGTTGGGCCTTTTCAGCCTTAATATCTGCTTGTATCGCTCTCGGCTATTCTCCGGCTTCCCTACTGGTGGGATCCATAATTCACAGCTGGACGAAGAAGAAACCATCAACCCCAGTAGCTAAAGAACCATGGATTTATTTATTGTTTGACCAACTTGCCGGCTAAATTAAAATGTCTGAGGAAATGGGCTTTACCTGGCTGACAAACTAGCAAGTCGACAATTTCCCTCGCAGGAAGAGCTGTTCCAATGTCAAACATGCCATTCTCCCTATTATACGTTTGTGTACCATTTAAATGATTCTGTTATCTAAGGTAAAAAAAATTACCCAGTGTTGCTTTAAAGTGAAGAAACTGTGCCGACAAATTAAACTTCAACAAAAGAGTGAGTCCTGATGACTTTGAATAACAATGAAGACGTTCTGTCAGTTTGTGGAACAGCAGGACGCCTCACTCTGTCTCTACTTCTTCCTTTGTACTGAAAAAATCTCATTACAAGTTATAGTCGTTTTATTAATATATGAAATGATCACGACCATAAATCACCAATGTTTGTGTTGCCTCCTTCGGCCCATTGTTCCTTTCTAATGATCCAGATGAAGCAGTGAGAGAAAACATCTCTTCTTCTCCGTGTTAATGATAATACTCTTATTCCTCTGACTACATGCACTGAGATTTCTCTTCTCCACCCCAGTTATCATTCACATATTTAGCACCGGGCTTATCTCCCCTGAATACCCCCCCCTCACTCGAGCTCGGAGCTTGAAAAACAGGTGAATCCATTGTTTCCTCCTTCACTAATGCATCCGTTATGCATGTGTTGTTTTGTCTACTGCGTTTAATTTGAAAGGTTTCGCTGCAGGCGGCTTTGTGACTGCAGTCGCTGTCACTGCTGAGGTGCAGGGTTGCGGCTTTCATTTTCTGTGGGAACATTGGGTTTTCTAAGACTTGATGGTTTGGCGGCTGGTTGGCAACCTCTTTTTCTTTTTAATTGGTGAGGCAACATATCTCACGAGGGCAAAAGTTTCCCAAAAAACAACCACGGGTGCTCGGATCCATTTCTGAGTAGGACGCACGCTGAGCTCAGGTCTTCACTTGATGTATTATCCTCCCTTTTGTAAGATAATTCTTTCCTTCCTGCTCTTGCCCAGGTGCCTCCAGACTTCCGGCTTTTGATCCATGGTGATTTCACGAACCCAGTTGGACTGAGCCCGTGGAAGCTGCGGCCTCCATCTGCTGCGGACTGTGCGGCAGCAGGGGGCGGAGAGGACAGGTGGCTGCTCACTCACCTTTATGAACGCCTGTGTCGGTGCAACTGTGTATTCAAATATATGATATTTTTGAGCGTGCGCGTGTCTGTGCCTTAGGACCGCGTTCGACTCGTTCTGGGGAAAGAAGAAAAAGGTTTAAACGGGTTCAGGCATCAAGGGAAGAGCTGGTGAAGAGTGCGTGTCGACGCTGCTTCGGCCTCTTTATCCCACGGACTGTTTGCAACTGGAAAGCAACTTTCAATAAAAAAGCTACGCGGCAAAGCACAAGCACATCTCAGCCGAGCCCTGTCTGAGAAATGTAGATAACTAAAAAGTCCACGAGGGCTCCTGCAAATATACAAACTCCGCATACGTATCGACAGCAGCAAAACAGAAATCCATGATTTGTGAATCCTTTGATTACAGTTTGATGCCCTATCCATATTTATGGGGAGCTGTCAGTATTTTCTGCGGAACTGTAAATCAAACCCTGTCATGTCGGTGCTGTTTGACAGAATGCCAAGTAAGTGGAAGGCTTCTACGTTTCACTTTAATCATTGCACATGTTCTAAATATGAAACGCAGTCGGTTTGCGTGCACTGGTACACAGCTAAAGTAGGGCACGGATAACAGGAAGTACTTCTTCTCAAGTGTTGGAGATGCTCACGGACGGAAAAATGTCCAAACATTTCACAGATTCTATTACAAGCTCTTCATTTTACACACTTCTTTAAATGGAGTATAACACATTTTTACATAATTGTGCACGAATCAAAACACAAAGATAAACGAGAAAAAAAAATGTTTCATCTCATAATCGTTTAGATCCATTAATTATATCCTGGGAAATTGGTGAATAAGTAAAAAAAAAAAAGAAGGTTGAATAGTTTTTGAGTAATTCTGCTAAATAACAGATAGAGAATCAAACGCTGATTGAAAACCTCTTTGGTGGAGATAATAAAAATAAAAACAGTAAAAAACGAATCTGTTAAACCAGATCAGATTAAATCCTGCAGCGTTTCCTGTCCCCCCTCGATGCGTGATCGAGAAACACAGCTTTACCTGATAGAACCGGAGTTTCCATGAATACAGACTGGAATTATACAGAACAGTGAGTATAGGATGAAATAACATTACATATTCACATTGATAACACTTTATAAGTCGCAAACCTTGGTCTTCAATCAATCACTAAATCAAATGTTAAGTGTGTTGTCGATATCCACAAATCACAATTCCTCCATTTGGATGCTGCAAACAATCGTAGGCACGAATGACCACGTGCTAACGGCTAGCTTCCTGGGGGGAATCCACATTTTTCACATTTACTGTTTCTGAGAATGAAAAGAAAGAACCACACTGAACCTTCGTGCTGCACCGAGTGGTCGTCAATTACTCCCCCCCGCCCCCCCCGCCCCCCAGCCTGCACTGACTGAGCAGATTTGACTGGCAGCTGTGGCAGCGGTAATGAATAGTAACAAATTGCCAGAGAAGATAGAGGGAGACGTGCGTTTTCTCTTTCTTCTGCTGTTTCCATTTGTTATTATTATTTAACTTCAATTAAACATGTTTGCAGACAAGCGTTCCTGATCCAAATTGCATTTTAATACAAATGAGGTGTGTTGGGTCCATTTGTTAAACGTACATTTATGTATTCACACTTTAAAGGTGTATTATTTTAATAAAATAAATAATTCATGTCTATTGATTTTTGTTCCTTCTGCGTGTGGCAATAAAGCTTAGATTTTTTTTTTTAACATTGATAAAATCTGTTTTATAGTATTGCACAAACGACACATTCATTAACTTGGAGCAAACAGAGTTACCGGGAAATTGTGAGTTTCCTGAACCCAAAATTACCAAAGGTTTCCTGTCATCATTAAGTTTTATTCCAACCCCCCCCGAAAATAGATCAATATGCAATTAAGATAAATTATTCAGAGCTTTACTTTAAGGAATAATTGCAGTGGCTGGAAATGAGCTCGAAATTATATTGATCCCCAACTTCCCCATTTATCCTTATCAATCCCCTCAATTACTCAGCAAATCCTTTTCATAGCTGAAACCAAAAAGATCCCTGAGTCGAGGTTTTATTCAAATTATCAATTGTCGCTGAAGTCAAACCATTAAAATCTGGATATTCTGCTGTTTTTCGTTACATTCACATCAGTACAATGGGATATTGTGTTAGGAAGGTTAACAAATGATGAAGAATTATGTTTTATTCAAAGGCAGAATATTGAGATCACCAACCACTGGCGTACTTTTAAAAAAATCCTTGGCACATCCCTCGCAGACTGAAGGGTCATTGTTTACAGGCTGAAGCAAAGAAAAACGTGTTTCCATCAGGGACAGAAACGTTTGACTCATTAAACTGCCTTTTCAAAACTTTTCCCATATTTAATTTTTTCCACACAGTTATCGTCGAAGCGCTCGTCCCAGGGTGCCGCTTCAATCTTTTTTTTTTTTTTTACAAAAGTGGCTTTGCAGACATTTGCAGCAGATAAAATAAAAAAAGTACAGGAGCCTTTGTTTTGGATTCCTCCCGGCAAGACAGATAAAGGCTTTGTCGTTGTTTGTGTTACATTCACATACACAATATGCCACGGTGCATCCGCCACTACAGCATCAATGAAGAATGAACCTATTGCTCCTGACAAAACAATGTTGGAGCCGGGGCCGAGCGGCACGAGGACGCCGGGCAGGCATCACCTCAGATGTACGATGGAGAATAAAACGCGTGACAGCTTAGCCCGGGAGAAGCCCGGCGCGTCCTCATCAGTTTCTATTATTGTGGCGTGTGCTCGCCGCGTGTTGTCGCCTGTGTTTGGATCCGGCTGCAGGGTAATTAATGGGCCGGGTCTGACAGGCAGGCGCGAGCGAAGGCCGGCCCGGATGAATAAAGGTGAGGGATCGGCTCCTGACGCAGTGAGATCGAAGTGGCTTAAACGGTTATCAGCCCACAGATATTGATGTATTTCACCCGGGTTCAGCTGACGTGAGACGCTTCGCTGAGAGCTGCACCCGAGGGAGGCTTGTATGTCACAGCGGCTTTACACACCACGACCATAAAGATCCTTAACATCACCTATGTGGCTCCAAAGCAACAGAATTGGCATATTCTTGAATGTTTTTCACTTAGATGAAGTGGAAAAAAAACAATCAACACGTGAGATCTGTCAAAACCGAATGAATGAACCCACGGATGCTTCAGGAAAAGGCCCCGAAAACTGTCACGTTTCATTTCGCCATTAAATTCTCTGTTAAACACCAATTACAGGAGTCTAAATATTGTCGTATCTATCGGGATTTGTGGCGAAACTCAATTTGTCCGCTCTGGAATCGTTCTCGGTAAACACGCGTTTGACTCACGCTTACACTTCACTGTGTTTTGCAAACAAGAGGCTCGTGGGGGAACAAAAAACAAAAAATGGCTGCGGTGAGCGATGTCACGTCAGGCGGCGTCGCGCTCGGAGCCAGAGCGCTGTCAGCACGTGGACACGCGGGTTGTTTATGATGAATGACAATCATATAAAAACCAATACCTCTGGACTCATCCCTGAGCCGCCTCTCAGGGAGCGGGATGATAGAGGCGATGTCAGCGGGAAGAAGAAACGCTTTTATCCTGATTCACATTCACTCACGTTATTGTTTGTTTACTCATTTTCCTCTTTTTTTTTTTAAAGCTTATGTCACAGGCGCCGTCAAAGTAATTATTTCTGTGCAGTCATTAGCCGTCTTAATTTGTGCCTTTCGGTTAATGTGTTGAAATTACTGGAGACTGGCAGCCTCCAGTCGCAGGAGTTATTCTCATTTAAAGGTGTCGCCATCAGTGGAGTTCATATGAATTGTGCAGAACTTGTGTCACCTGCACACGTCGCTATATGCAAATCACTGATTGTTATGTTTTTGCTGTAAAAACACGATTCAGTCTCATTCTCGTTGCTTCACTTCTGCAAACAAAGGGGCTCAAATTGATGGATTCTCTGCTTTGTACAATATTCAGGTGCCTGCATTAAGAATGAAACTGTAATTATACCTTCTGTTCCATTCGGAGTTTAACAGCTACTACGTCGGAAATTTAAATGACTTCTCGCTGAAAAATTGGACCTTCGACTTTTCGGGAAAATCGACCGAATCAGTCCTATGATCAGAAGCAGTAAATTCTCCAGGACCCTGACCTGTTGGTGAATGTGTTTGTGGATAAGCAGCCGGATAAATTATGCATAATTAATTAATGGTGCATGCAAACAACCAATCAGAGTCACACCTATGGTTAATGTAGAGTCTCTAATTAAACCCCCCCCCCCAGTCTGCATGTCTCTGGACTGTGGGAGAGAAACACATGCATACGTGAGGAGAACATGCAAACTGCTCCCAGAGACACCCAGGCAATGCTGGGATTCAAACCGACGCTGCGAGGCAATATTGGAATAGAATATGTGGTTTACCAGAGAACAATGATAACCGACTTCTCCGAGACTTCACACCGTCCGACACCAACTGTCACAACAGACAGAGATAAAGTTTGCTGAGCGGTACTTTTCAGCTCTGGCCGACTTTCCCCCGGTCGCAGGGAGTTTTCAGGCTGATAGCGACTCGTGCCAGCAGACACAAGACGGTCAGGCAGTTTCCTTTAGTAGCTTCCTGCTAAAAGGTTTGCAGCCATGAATTTGAGGCCTGTTTCAGTTTTAAAAGGAAGAAGACGATGCAGGAGGGATCTAAGACCGGGGGGGGGAAAGGCTTGGCTAGGTCTAGTGGTGTATTACAGGCGGGAAAATGGCACATCGCACCACGACTGTAATTTGCCTCGAATGAATATTCATGACTTTGTTCCAAGGAATGGGGGAGGAATTAATCTGGAACGTTTTTTTCTTACTGTCTTCATTTAATTAAGGTTTTATGTGGAAAAGATCACATCCTCACTATGAACAGGCAACGGTGGATCTTAGTGTAAATTACATGTAATGGTGTTATTCATGGGATATTAGGGAGAGAATAATCCACGTGCAGCACATCAAGGAATCATTCTGAACCATGTACAGGAATAATGATGATTTTCTGTAAAGACTATGTAGACAAACCCTTCAGATCATCTCTGCTCCATCAGCGTTTGAATCTGGTTGCGTCCTCTTCCTGGGATCCACGGCGCCGGTGACCCCAGAGGGTCCACTAGTGGTTTCACATCCTGCTGTTAAGTTTATCATCGTGTCAAAACACCGGCCCCTCCGGCTGGAAGAAGTTCCTCCACTGTAAATTCTCACACTTTTTATTATTACACATTTGGCAGAACTTGTAGTTTCTGAGGGCTGCGGCTCAACAAGAGAAGCTGAGTGGACAATACATGAAGTCATCAGTTAATTTGACTCTGTCGTCCCGTTTCCACTGATCCAAAAAACCCCCCACCAACAATCAAGTATTCTGCAGGAGACACAGGTTTTTATTGGTTCAGTGATGGAAATATAAACACACGCATACACAACTAATTTCTTCTTCCTGTTGTTCCGTATGTTGTCAGTCTAGACGCTGCTGTAGCTTCTTCCAGAGCAACACGTACAGTATTGATCCTCCGGGCGTTGGCACGTAAACGGCTGTAAAACGTTTCTGTACTTATTGTATTTTACATCTTGGGAATAAAGTGCTAAACAGTTTTTTTTCGTTGTATTGTGCAAGACGCAACACCTGCAAAGGTTTCCACGCACTCATCAGAATAAAAACAGAAAGGTAAACTCCACTACTTTACCAGCCTTTTTAAAAAACTAGCGTGTACCTGCAGATTTTGTCGTAGAAGAGTAAAAACAGACAAGTGCAGACTGGAGATCAGGCTCAAACATTATGAACAGTTGGAATCTGACAGTTACATTTCACAGTGTTTACAGGATTAAACTTCATTCAAGGCAACAGCTGTTTAAAAAGGACTTAAACACCTGAAGATTAGAGATAAGACTTAAATTCCCTTTTAATTTAAGGGACTATGATTTGGTATCTTTTCTTCTTTGGTATTTACTGCGACTGTTTCATGCATTTACTCTGATTCACCTTCTCTTCATCCATCCTTTGCTTTGTCGTTGTGTTTTCATTTGCCAGGGTTGTAAAGAAACTCCTGTTATTATAAATAAATGTGACTGGACTTCACCATCAAGACGTGAGACTCCGACAGCTGCTGGGATCTGAACACACTGAACCGAGAAGGGGTTTCAAACTGTCGTGTTTAAACTAACACTGTCTGTAAATTCACTTGACTGCCCTCACAGGTCGGTAATGAACGCTATGATTAATTAATGAATAGCGCGACCATTAAGCGGACAGACGTTTTGTCAGCTTTGCTTTTGTTTTCCCTCGGTGCTCGAAGTGATAGAAACAGATGAACGTGTGGGAGAAGAGACAAGACAGGATGTGAGAGGAGGGACGATGCAGAAAGTCCCTTTTTTGTTCAGGTGTGCATGATGCACAACTGCTCTTTATTTATTTATTTCTTGAATTCTGTTTCCTGTAAACCCGTGGGAGGGAGCGGAGCAGGGGTGGCCGGAGAAGAGATGATGGGAGGCCGCAGTGGGGAAGAGGAGGAGAGAAACAGATGGTGAGGAACTCTCCGGGTTTATTTCAGGAGAGTTCAGCCTTTACGGCTCATATACCGACTTAATTATGAGACAGAGGGGAGAGCGAACCCCTGGAAGACGGATTTAAAGAGGCAGGGAAATCTTCATTAAGCCCACGAGGAGAGCGCGGCACATTGAAATGACTTTGCCATCTCATCAACGCCACTAAAGAGGGCAGAAGGAGCTGGGGTTGAGGCAGAAGTCAGGCTGGGAGGAATAACTTTGCCAAAAAGACATGAACAAAATGGATATTTATACAATTACAAGGTCAACAATAAACCTGAGCTGCTGTCGGAGATGCACTGAACTCCGGATATTCTCCTGAGGTTTTCCAGAGTCCCAAAATTAAAGAGAGACAAAAGAAGAATGCTACTAACATGCTGTTACTTATACGTGACGTCCTGCCTCCTGCCTCCTGCCTCCTGCCTCCTGCCTCCTGCCTCCTGCCTCCTGCCTCCTCACCCAGACACCACCACCTCCGGATAATGTCCTCGTACAATTGTCTGGACGTTATCTGGATTTCATGTCTGAAACCGGCTCTACAGTGATGAACAAAATCTGCTCATATCCAGCTTCTTAATTTTAATAGGTGTCTTTTGAGCCTCTGTCTCAAGCACTTGGTTTTAGCTCCTGAGTACTGAGGAGGCGTTTCAGGAGCAGTGTTTTCTGACTCCTACCTCAGACTTTTTAACTTTGCAGACCTTTTGCAAACACAAAAATAACACACTAGAGGAAAGAAAAGCTGAGTAGGCGTTGCATGTTTTCTTTAATAAATTAACAATAATTTGGAGATTCAACATCAGCATAGTTCTTTGATTTACAAATATGCAGGAGCATTGAGAGCTGAACATTTCACGTGCACAGGATCCACCACAAATATCCAGGGACTGACAGAAAAACCAAGAAGCCCGAGATAAAGAGGAGGCCGCTCGTGAACGACACCAGTGGACAAAGGCTCCATCTCGATGTGAGGAACCGGGGGGGGGGAGACAGATGTGTGAGGGGAGAGAAATTGGATTGAAACGTTTGAAGAAAAGTTCATGTCAGCCTCGTCTCTGATGTGTCACCAGCCTCTTCAGGCAGGATGCAGTGAAGCCTCCTTTTATCTGGTGGAGGTATTCACGCTTTTAAGAGATGAACCCCTGCGATTTTAATCATTTCCTTGTACTTGTACTGACGGGGAGAGGACGGAGGAAAACACATGTCTGGGACAGGGGGCCAGATGCTGGAGGCCGCCCAAACTTCCCGCTCCCTTGTAGCCTTTTCAAATGCAATTATCACCTCAGATGGCCAATTTGATTATCTTCACCCCGGCGCTGCTGTTGTTCTCACGATAACAGCTCATCCTTTATCTGCTCCTCCAGAGATGATACCGCTTGGTTGGGTTTTAAGACGAGGAGGGAAGAGACGCTGCTTCACAGCCGGCATCAATGTCAGCGAGGCTTTTATATTGCAGAGTAAATACAGCTCCTCTGCATCGGGCAAACTTTGGAAATCGGAAAACATAAACAAGAAAGAAAACTATAGATTCCATGTGAATAAAAGAAGTCGGAAAAACTTTAACAACTACGTATTGATCGCGGAAATCCAAATATCAATTTGTGCACTCCATATTTAATAACGCTGTGGTTATTTAAAACAACGTGGACACAAAATGGAGAAGCAGCTGTTATAGATGAAGAGGAATCAGCCTCATCTTGGAACCATGTGGAAGCTTTTTTGATTTAATCATCTCGTAATGAAGGAGAGGCTCGAGGTGACACTTACAATAAGCAGCTGTTCATTCGCTGTGTTCTATTACAAGAGGGGTTCACACAGGATCTGAGCTCAGAAGGAAACATAAAACAGATGAGCGGAAAATAAAAAGACACTGGGTAAAGAGTGTGGGAGTTTTTCTTTTCTTATTTGATGAAGTTAAAGGAAATGCAGCATTTTAAAAGGTTTCACTGACGGGTTAATTTAATAATTTCTCTCCAGGGAGGCTCTGAGATGAATGATAGTGTTTCATCATTCAAATTAAAAAACGTTTAAAAAGAGAAACTTCAAGAATAAAAACTTCACAACCAACTCTGTGTCGCAGAAGTGAAGTTTCTATCAAAAATAAACTGCAACTGCAAAATGTTGAACTGTAAAGTACAAGACAATAGGATGTGTTATAACAAAATCTATGATCTTAAAGGGAAACATGTACTTGTTGATATCACTCCACTTTTTTATTATGTTGTGTTTGGACTCTCACAGCATTTGAATCAGGTAAAGTTAAATTCTTTATCTGGTTTATTACAGAAAAAGTTTTCACAGTGATATCAGACAAATGTAATTTGTTCTTTCCATGTTCAATTAAAAATCCGAAATGAGAAACTCATCATTTGTTTATTAATCTGATACCAAAAAACAGATTTTCATCCTTTTGATTTTATGCTTGAATCAAAAATACCAAATAAAAAAATGGGCCTGGGGCCAAACTAATGAATTCATTTTTTTGACATCACTTCAAGAACTAAATAAACAAATATGAAACTTTATTGGTCAAAAAATACTTTGCCTCAACATTTTACAGACAGTAGGTTAAGAAAACAAAGTATTATGAGAACAGTTTCTTAGGTGATAAGGATATAATTTACTGTATCTGATGAATAACAAGAAGTCAAACCTTTCATTCATCTCCCCCGAACCTCCAATGGAGACGCCTGTAATTCCTTATTCACAATTCTGTGAGGCCGGAGGACACCGAGGTGTCAGCGGGTCTCTGGGTTACACAAACACTTCGCAGGTTCGAGACGGATTAGGCCGAGGGCCCAGGGACGAGGAGAAGCCAAATATCGATGCAGGCAAACAGCTGAGTGGGAGCAGGTGCAGGAGGTGTTGGGGAACGAGGAGAAAGGCCAACATGCATATGCTAAACCGTGCTGGTGTATGAGCAGTGAGGCCCCAGCTCCTTGTTTGGGAGCTGCTGCTTTAGGCCCCTCCACACGTAGGAGGAAGAAACTGAATCACTTTCCTCTGGCCGTTGTTTTCCTAACGAGAAAGACAATTCCCCCGCAGCCCGGGACACGTCGATGACGAGAAGCCGAGCAACACCTCGACGCTGCACCGTGTTCTGTGTCTTTCTTCAGGACGGAGAAGAACTTAATTGATCCTCTGATGGAGCTGGAAACTGGTGTTAGAGAGCTGCTGGACAGTTGTCTCCTCCGTCCCATGCTCGGCCTCCAGCTCGTCAGTTTATTCTCCAGTGTCCTCGGGGGAGAGTTCAGTTACTGCTGTTGCTAACCAGCGCTGGTGGTGGTGGTCAGACTGGTCGGTATCTGCTGAGATCTCATTATAAGTGAGATCTGGCTATAAGCAGAATAAAACTCTGAGACTCCACAGAGACGGTGGAAGTGTTGGTTCAAAAAATGAATAAGTGAAAAGCACGCAGCAGGGTACAGAGGGGAAAAAAACAAATGCTAATGCCAAGGCGAGACCAGCAGGACTAATTACAGCTCCGCAAAACTACCACACAGGCAGCGAGGAGACAAAGCAGGAGCCGACCGGAGTAAATTTATCTGAACAATTAATGTGCAAGAGATCAACAGCGTGGTTTTCCTTGTGTTTCTATGAATTAGTTGAAATTTAAAAAAGTTAAATCAGGGCACGTAGGCGGTGCCGGCATCTGGTGAAATGCCACGAAAACAATTGTTGCATGGATGTCGATCAGAATCAGTTTTATTGGAGTGCACATATATACAAGGAATTTGACATTTTCCCCTTTTTACACGTGCATTATTTTCTTAACTGCAATTCAAATAAGTGATATTTACAGGGGTGGATCCAGGGGTGGATGCAGGGGGGGCACTGGCCCCAGCTGAAATCGGATGTGCCGCTTTCCTGTCTGTTCCTGGAGACAAAGTCTAACTTCAGCTGTGTCTACCTCTGCAGAACCCGGACTCCTCTCCCCCAATTTTTCATAATACAAATAAAAAACATTTACTTTATGGTCATAATGAGATTCCGGTCCCCACGATATAAGAAGATACCTCGACCGAAGGTGAAAAACAACATTAACCACGCCGTCTCTGCTGGTAACACAAGCCGGGCTGATTTGTCTGCGTGAACGTATTTAATTGTAGTTGTGTGTCGGGGGTTGTTATTTCAACCTGCTGAGACAAGCTGGCTTTGTTGTTGTCGCGCTTGATGTGTAAATATTAAATATTTCTTTGCTGTGCAGCGATGCTCAAAGCTTTGCATGATGAGCAACATATCCAGGAGCACATTTTAATTTTTTAATGAAAAATACGGTCCTCTTGTATTCGGAGCACAACTCGTCCATTGCATAGCATTACAGATTATGCACGTGTAATATTACATAATTTAAAGACGGTATAGAGTCCAGCTATGTAAGTAAGCCAGTTCACTGCCTTGAGGTAATCCTGTTCCTGCCACTATTCCTTCTTTCCCTCAAGGCCCTGACTCACAAACCACTGTTAATATAAGAGAATATGTTATTTTGTTTGCCTTCGGGCACAATCAGTGATGCTGCACAGACGATCCCTAAATTCAACCCTCCCCCACCGGAGTGCACACAGCCTCTGGTCCCTCTCTCTCTCTCTCTCTCTCTCCCTCTCTCTCTCTCTCGTTTGCATCTACGTCAGACACAGCTTCCTAAAAGTGCTGAGCCCGGCTGCCTGAGACAATTACTGAAGTTAACAATGAAAAGAAACGGCTGCCTAGAGAAAATTCAGATGATGTACGGGACGGAAGAAAAGGGAGGCAGCGGAGCCAAGAGGTACACTTGACTGGAAGATAAGATGGGGCTTATTGGATAGATAAAACAATGTAAAGTACTTACAGAAAGTACTTCAACTCCGATGTAACATAGATACAGGGTCACACTTTAGCTGAATCAAAAGGGCAGCAGTCTTGGGGATGGTGAGGACTTGAATTGTTTTTTTTATTTTAGAGAAGACGTGTGGTTCATTTCCAGGCTCCGATAAACCCAGTGTGAGCTAATTACACAACGGAAAACTGCCGACAAAGTTAGCAACTGAATTGAAATGGGTGAAAGTTAGTGCAAAGTGTAGAGACTGGATTCATGTGACAGAAAAGTACATTTAGCAAATAAACCCTCAAATATTTTCCTTTTTCATCCAACAAGAGTTAAAAGAATAATAAATATTGGACAGATATTCATCCAGTGGCGAGAAATGTGTCCTGAAACGAATACCGATGCAGAAAGTTGGATGCAAGTCGAGCATCTCCAGTAGGGTTGTCAGCTTTTCCAAAAAAATCCAAGTTCAAAATACATCCTGTTGTGATTGTCAGGAACGACTCTGCTTGGTAGCATCCTCCATTTTCACAACAATTCACCATAGTGGTACTGGCTTTCTTTTCTAAAAGGTCAATAGGTCAAGCTGGGAGTGAGCGCCCCCTGTTGGAAAAGGAAACAAACTACTTCTCATGGTCTGATGCACTTCGAAGTAGAACTCCTTTCATTTTTGTGTCATTTATTTGTAAATAGGCTTCAAGTCAACCCACAAAAGTTGCTCAACTGTGCGGTTCCTTTAGTTTTCACTCAGATTTTGTGTTTAACATTTTACAGGCAAACACTCGCCTCATTTATTACATTTGACTGATGAAGACTGATGGCGAAACAGAGCCGTTTCATTTTAATAATTCACTCTCGCAAGATTAATGTTGATGATTCAGTTTTAATAAGAATCATAATCACTTATTTGAAAGTTGTTGGTTTTTTTTGCCGCTCGCCCTGTCGGGATTTCAAGTGGCGGCTTGTTGTTGTGAACAGGTGGTGAAGGAATCACAGAGTAAATCAATTTCACAGAGATAATTACAGCAGTCGGATAAAGAGAAAGACTTTCTCGCTAATTCCACACGTGCTTTCAATTGAAAAGTCAAATTAATTGCGTCAAACACAGCAGCACAATTTAAAAAATTACGAAATTAAAACTTAGTTGCACCGCTGCATTTCAGCATTAAAGTGAAGTTCAATTATTTCTAGAAATTCCATAGAACTGTTTTAATTGCTTGATTACGCTGAAATGATCAAGTTGCGCATAAAACTGTTTTTAAAAGCTTTGATTTTTACATTTCTTTGCCAATGTAGTTGTTTTAAAATGGCTCGTTTGAGAAATACATTTTTTTACCAGTTTCGTTTGGAATAACATCTTAAGATTTGCTCTGGTTCATTAAATTTGTGTCACCTCTTCATGCAGCTGCAGCACGGAAAGTGCAGCCAGGATAATATTTATATATATACATGTGTTAATATCTAAACAGCCACTACGGGCATGTTACACGTAATTGTGTGTATGGATGGAAATCATCCCACACAATCACACACTGTGTCTTCATACACAAACACACACACTGTGTCTTCATACACAAACACACACACTGTGTCTTCATACAAACACACACACTGTGTCTTCATACACAAACACACACACTGTGTCTTCATACAAACACACACACTGTGTCTTCATACAAACACACACACTGTGTCTTCATACAAACACAGCAGTGGGAGAGAAGGAGATCATTTGTTTCCTCAAGAACTCAGATAATATATTTAACACACATGCGAAGCAGCGACTCAACGACGTGCTGGATTTCCATCCTCCTCCGAGTTCGGCAAGATGTATGGGGGGGGTGGGGGGGTGCTTTGTTAGCAGAAAGGGAACCGGGGCCATATTTAAGATTTAATATTTTCCATGAGCACTTCTCCCAGTCCTTACAGTACAATTAAGACACTCTACAGTCTGAATTTTGCACACTCTCATAAATGGACTGAAGGCTCAGTGTAAATGGTGCCTTTAAGTCACGGCCTCACACGAGGTACGGTAACAAGCTCGTTCACAAGTGGCTGCAGCGATTAGAGTCGGAGGCGGATTCATGTTTCATCGAACAAGCCGGGTGTAAATACATAGAAGGTAAAGCAGAAGTGTTGTATATATATATATGTTCTGGGCTGTGCTAATAAGTGCCTGAGCTATTTCAGAGGGACTTTAAAGGCGGCCGTGTTCGACGATGAAAAATGCAGAAGACGTAATGTAACGATAAAGAAAGGTCACCTCCGCAAAGGCCGACGCGGGACGCGAGACCGTGAGCGGAAGAGACAGCGAGAGCGGGTTCACCGCCCTTATCTGCAGGAGCTCAAATTCAGCTCCATTATTTATCAAGCTCAGCAGACAACAGTTACTCACTGGATATGTCAGGTCAGCGCTCGCTTTAACTTCAGACCTAATGCTCCTCAACACGGCTCACTCTCTGTCAAGGAACGAGAGTCGACCCCTCGCTGCACTGGATCCGTTCACTCCCACGCTCGCGCTCGCTCTCGCTCTCGTTTGTTTGTCAGCAGGATTACGCAAAAACTACTAAACCAGCAAACTCAGTGGAGGGGGCCTGGGGAGCCTGGTGAATACTGGTGCAGAGGCAGATTGAAGGATTTACATTTCTTTGACGAATAAATCCTTTAGGTTATCAGACCAATGCATTTGTTCACATACGTACATCTGTACTATAAGAACGAGGCCATCGTGAGGAGGATGGTTCGGCCTTGGCAGAGGTTCACACACACACTACACACTTTCATCTGTGTTCATACTCGTATTTTCAAGTGCTTTACATGATAGTGTACGAAAGTGATTTTATTTTTCATGCCAACCGGCTGGAAAGCTACTGATCAGACATTAGTAACGTTTGCTCAGGAGATGCATGATCCCCAGAGGATGAATTCTAATATTCTTCAATGATTAAATTGTACCTTTCACACTGGAAATATGAACATACAATGGGAATAGTACGTAATTAATGACTATAATACAGAGCACAGTGTTAGGTATACTGCATACTCCCAGAGGATGAACCTTCCTAATTAAAAACTGCGGGAGCCTTTTGTTTTGCACCAACCGCGGGGACAACACTTGAGTTCCCACTGAACCACTTGAAAGGATTTGAAATGATTCGTATTCAAAAAAGTGGACGTGGATTCAGATTGGATAAAACCTTCCCTGGCTGTAAATCTACGAGAATGTGAAAGTGTCTTTTTTGCTGAGGTGCCCGTTGGATCCTGTCCGCGCTTCCACATCCGCTCTTCATCACACTACGTTCAGAGGAGCGTGTTCGGAGCACAATCTTCCATCGTGTTGGGATGACAAACTGTCGGAGAGTCATTTGAATCACGGCGCATGAACAATAGATACAGTGCTGCTGCTGATATGTTTTTAAAAACGATAAACAATACGTCTGCTTCACTCTGGACAGTGAACAGACGTCCTGCTCTCAGTTATCTGATGGGACATGAAGAAAAAGTGTGTGTGTGTTTGTGTTTAAATGTCGAGCGGGAGCAGACGGAGATAATATCCTAAACTCACACGACTCTTCATCCCTTGATAACATATTTAGAGCATGAAGTGCTTTATTTGTCTGGTGACTGGTGCACTTGTTCCGCTGGTATTTAGAATTCAAATCACTCTCACTGTGGTCTATTACCTCTCAATTGATATGGACTGACTAAGCCCGGGCAGAGTCATTAAATGAAAAGTCATTAAGCAAAATTAGCTAGCTGCATGTAAATATAAATATATAAATGAAATGTCACAACGGGAAAATCTCACACACGAAAACAAACGACTCGGCGTCAAGACTTTCTGCTCTTCGTGCTTTTTATGAACTAATAATGTGCTAATTGACGATATGTGCGACAGGAGAGTGTTAATAATGTTTGTGTTGGTTTTTGTCATAGTAACCGTGAGGCGTGATTAAAAACCTTGGCTTATTCCCATTAGCAGGAGACGTTCCACCGCCACATTCAAGGTCAGGGACGTGACTCCTGTAATTTAACAACACAATTAGAAGTGACGGTTAAGACGCACTCCATGTGAAAAGGAACTGTGCGGGCTTTTAGTGGCGCTCGCTTTTAAGTGAAAGCCACTTGGACACCTAATGCAATGCGCACTGTACCAGCCCAGGTAGTCACTGTTCAAGCAGAAAACGCAAATCTGAGTGACCATGATTTGCACTTAGTGGAGATAATCAAGTTTACTCCCCACGACAACACTAAAATATGCATGTTAACCACATTAGTGCTAATGGATGAAATGGAAAGGTAGAAAAAAATGTTTTCATGAAATGTCATTTGTCTGCTGCTGTGAGATGTCATTTTGCTGTGGCCCCACACGGCCGTATGGACATCAAAATAGTTAGTCTACTTAATGGTTGTACTGGTATTCAAGCAGAATATGATCAGATGCTACATTTGTGGCTCTTCTCTTGACGTGTTCAAAACGTTTGCATTCTCTCACTGAGGACCCGGGGGGAACGTTTCCAGCTGGACATGGTCCAACTATGCAATAAAATTAAGAATGATGTTATTATGCTAACTAAGCTGATATTAGCTTGATCTATTCACAGGTCTTATCCTTTAGCTGCGACTTCCTAACACTCGTAGTTGTCGTGGTTTCTTTTCAAAGGCCAATGAAACTCTAAATCAACACAAACAACATACTACACCTCCTCACTTATTAACTAACAATAACCATATGTGATCTATGCACTTTATACTACCTCTGTTTTATGTCTGCATGTGGGGTATGCAGTGTTATATATGTTGTGTTTTTTATATGAATGTGTTGCCATGCACCTAGTGGAGTCGCACTATATATATGTTATAATAAAGGCTTTGCATTCTATTCTATCCGAAGCTGTGCACCACCCATGTGCTGTTGTTGATAATCCCTGTTGTTTTAATTGCAGGGTGGATCAATGTTTTAAAACTCTCTGTCTATATAATGTATGAGAGGACTGGTTATATTTTACAGTGAGAATTAAAAAGCTCGAAGTTGTATAAAGAGCAGAATCGAGGTTTCACCCGACTCAGGGAGAAACGCTCAGGCAGGTGTGTGCAGTGAAATGTCACTGACAACCACCGTGTTGCTTAGCAATGCCGCGTTTTGTCAGTACATCACATTCTCTGCTGCCTTTATTCTGTCATTAATTCTGTAAGCCCCGGCAGACTGTTTGAATTACGCAGCTTAATGTTCCTACACAAAGTCTATGGCCGCCCACTGGGTTAGCCACGTGTGGCTATTACTTTGTCCGCTCAGTTTTTTTTTTTTATCAATAAAAGGTGAAGCTGAATGAGAAGAAAAACTCAATACAGCTCAACTGCAGCCTCCCAAATGATCACGGAGGTGAATCAGCAACTCTCTGCAACGGTTTCAATAGAAACATTAACCTTCATGTAGGGAGGATTTATCGCAGGGCTCCTGTATTAGACTGCATTAGCTTTAGCTCGGTGGACCTGGGACTCCGCCAGCCGAGGGTCTATCTGTAATTATCAGGTGTGTGCACAGGCTGCAAAGTGCCTCACCGGAATTTATTGGTTGTGTTCTGCACGGCTCTCACCTGGGAAAAGTGTATATGCAAATAAATACCTCTGTATATGCTTATATTGAAAGTGCATTATAACTGACTTACAATGACTGCATAGCTCCGAAAGTAATTTTTACTTCTGCTCGAGTATAGTTTGTTTTAGGTAACAGTACTTTTATTAAAAAAAGAGTTAGAACATCTGGTTTCTTGTCGTTTTCCCAATACGCTAATGTATGTTTAAATAGTTTTCTTTCCAAATTCGTCGCTTCAAGGAAAAAATAGCGTCTCTCTCTTGAGCAGTGTCCCAGAACTGAGGAGCTGCAGAAAGTTTTTAGAAAACCATGTACTGAAGAAAAACTGAAAACTCAATAAATGTCGAGTCACATGTGGGATCAGTGGAATCGAGGTTCTTTACCCCAAAGTCCCATAAATCATAGTTATATTTCGCTGGTGATTTCTGTGCCGTCACGACCGTTGTGAGGGATTCTCAGAGCAGCAGATGTAAACAACACGAGGCCATGGATCACGGCTGGAAAGAAATGATTTTGGACTGATGGCATTTGCTGACATTCTCCGGCCCCATTCATCACGGGCCTCTGACACACTCTCTTCCCTTCTCCTGCTTGTTTTTACTTTCTTTCACCGTTCCTCTCGGTGCGGACGGAGTAAACCACGTCTCCGGTGAAGACGCAGAAACACTGTGAGGTGAAGTCCAGGGTAATAAAGGTGATGAGGCCACGTTGGGAGTTTGTTTTTAATTCTTGAGTTCAAAGCTGCGCTTCATGAAGTGATTGTCGATGATGTGTTTGTGCCGCTGAGCAAAACGTTTAAATTATTTGTCATAAAGAAATATCACACGTTTATTATTAGCCGTCTATGTTCAATTAAATTGACTACACAACCCACACAACCCGACTTCATCTGTGTTTGTGTGTCTGTTTGTTTGGCAGGATTACACATAATTTGCTCAACTGATTTCCATGAACCTTTGTGGAGGGGCGGGGCCTGACCCCAGGACGGACCAATTAAATTCCGGTGCGGATCCCGAAAATGTTTAATTCACTTTCTTTAACATTCCGAGCAACATGTTCATTGATTTCTCAGAGAACAGTTCACGCATCTGAACGTAATCGTGTCAAAACAAAGGCGCAATAATTTTTTCCATGTTTTATATATATATATATTATACAATTAAAAACATGCAACGTGATTTGTGCTTGTTTGTTTTTCCCCAGACTCCTAACGTGCTCCTTCAATCAGCCCTCGGGACGCATTGATTCCATCGATTGTGGCAAAAATCAATCCTTCCTCGTATATATTCACCTACGATTAATAACAGCTGTTCTCCCGAGTACCGCAGACACAAACAAGGCTGTGTACTGTTGCCATAGTAACCATCTGCAACACCACCACCACCACCACCACCCACTTCCCAGCCTCCTCCTGCATTGTAACAAAGAGAAATTAGAAGTGGAGTGACTCCAGGCGGCCATGACTGCTTTTGTTGGAGTCTCAGCACATCACGCACACCGGGCGCCTCCTTCATCTGATTAAACCTCGTGGGCGTCCTGTGACGAATCTCTGAGAAGAAAGCAAACAGCGGCGGCAGCAGCAGCAGCGGCAGCGGCAGCGGCAGACTGAGGCCGGCCTGGTGCTTTCCTGCCTGGTTGGGTGTTCAGTGACTGATCAAGCAGACGTCGGGACGCGATAGGTCACAGCGTCACAATCGATATCCACCTCATGATGTATTATCGGTTATGCGTTCTTGCATAATCAAATTTTTTAAGTGCTAATGGAATGATGATTACGTGCGGTTAAGTGTATAATAAGTTATTGGAAGTATTTATCAATATTATTTCTGATGCGGAACAAAAATAGGCAATTTTATATGTCAAAGTGTTATCTGCGTTTTTTCTAATGTTTGGCAGCCTCCAAGTAATTTTTAATAAATCTTCATTAATTCAGGTTAGGTGCCATTGAAATGCCATAATGTACATGTTCAATGCTCATCAATATTCCAGCTGTTGATATATTGATATATATTTTCTGGTCTTGATCACTCGTCAAAGTGAAACTCCTCCTTTTAAAGTATTCACCCGTTCACACACACATTCACACAGTGGCTCTGTGTGCATCAGAATTCACAGCAGAGCTTTCAGGGTGATTTGGGGTCTAGTTTTTTTTTGCACAAGGACACTTCGAGTGGGTCGATGGGGATCAAACTTCCAAACCCTGTGGTTAGTGGACGACCCGCTCTGCCCTCCCCCCCTGAGCAACAGCTGCTGTCTATTCAAAGAAAATGGCAGTGATGTGATCTAGATATTGACGGAGCCTCTGACGGAGAGGTGATGTAGGTCAGGGTCGTTCTAAATGTATGAAGCAGCCATTGGCCCGTTTGACCATGTGACCCACTCACCGGGAAGAATGCTGATGCGGAGGAAATTGGCGAAACCCCCGGATAATGATCGGTTCTTTAAATATTTAATGCTAACCTTTATTTATTTTTTTATCATTCTTGACCTGACACAAGGGTTAAGGTTCAATTCCCCCCCAATTCAACCTCAATACCATTAACTTTCACTTAGCGAGATAAAACATTTTGCTGCTTTTCTGCATTATTACCACATGGAATGCAGATTGTCTGGTAACATTGTCTTGATGTGCACATTGTTGTGAGGTGTATGTCTTGAGGGGAGCTACGTCCAAAACTGGAATACAAAGAATAAATATCAGCAGCTGCCAGAAAACCTGCCCTCGCCCGCGGAGTCAAACGCTTCTATCTGGGGGGGGGGGAACATTCGCACTCAAGTTCGGAACTCGAGGAACCAGACAGTGTCATAGTTAAACAAGAGGCTGGTGTTGGATATTTTTTCCTGTGCCAGTCTGGACGGGGACCTGGGTGAAGGCTCCCGATCTCATCCTTCACTGGGAGGTATGTGACAGAGCGGGGGTGGGTGGGGGATGGCAGACAGCCCTCAGAGGCAGGTCTCTCTGCAGGCGTTCCTCCAGAAAGGTCACTTGTGCTTTCAGATAAATAAAACAACACCTGGCTCTCGGAGAAGCTTCCGGCTCGATGCCAATTCCTGCAGAGAGACAGGGGTCCCAGGTGCCGGGCTCAGCAACCACTTTGAGCTGCCTGAGGCTGAGCACTACACCCTTTATCCTTATGATGGGCTCACTGCACACATACCTGACAATGGTTTATTTTTTACTTCTTCTTTTGCGCTAAGTGAAAACCTGCAATACACTACAAGAACCCTACAAACCCACGGATGCACAATGGTGTGTGTCTTCAAGGGTCTGCATTCGGAAAAATGTAATATCTCGCACTTTTGTCGCCTGTAAAGTCTTTAGCAATGCAGAAAAGAAAAAAAAACACGCACAGCTCGGTTGTTTATCCTCGAATATTCTGTGCAAATTGTGTTTGCACAGTCTGATTAAACAAAGCACCGACGATACAAAGCGTGACTCAATAGTTTTGACGGCTTCTTTATAATTGCCCACAAGGAGCACGTTGAGCAGATGGAACAACATTGTGTTCAGGTTGTTTGTTCTCAGAACGGTACACAATCCAACAACATCCGTATATATGTGTGCATGTGTTGACACTGTTTTGAACGTCACTGGGATCCAGTGGTGATCTGGCAGTCGATGGAGGTAGAGGAGAACAGGCTCCTGCAGAATAATGGAGACAGACTTTACAACATCAGCCCGACAATGGCCAGATCCAACGAAAGAGGGGATGTCGGGAAAAACTTAAAACAAGAATCAACCGCAACACCGTTGATGATCTTATGACACGAAGCCCGACTGTTTCCTTTTTCCCGTCTCGTTCCTGCTTTGATGAGATCTATGATGTATTTTGCGATGCTTTGTAAGTCTGCCCATGAAAGATCAGGAGCCATCACAGGTAAAAGGTTCGACGCCAAGTGTGACACGTCTCTCGGCCAAGTCACAGCGGGGCGATCAGCACCTAATCTGACATTGTGACCATCTGGAGAGACACACAGGAAGTGAGATGGTGGGACGGCGACACGCTTTCCAGGAAACGCCCCCAAAACAACATGCTTAAATGCAGGTATGTAGACCGTAGGACATGACAGCCAAACGATCTGAAGCGCCCCCTATTGGCTGGCTCCAGTAAAGGCCATAAACCCTGCCTCATCCATGTTAGCAAATGGGACATGAGCCAAAAACTAAAAGTCAAAGTACTTGTCAATTAAGAGCTGCGCTGCTCTAATCCTGTGACATGTGTCTATTTAAGCTGCAAGGATTCCCGTTGCCTCTGTTGTCCTGCGTCAGTATCACTGCAATGCAGCCCCCCCCCCCCCGAACCCAGCATCCACCTGTAGGCTCTGACAAGGGGGGGTTACAGATATTTGCTCATCTCTCCCCAATATATGAATGTAATCATGTCGGAAAGTGATGGAGTCTGATCCTAAATCTATGTTCTGAAGATGTGCACACGTTTGTTCACATGTTTGGTTTTAATTTGAGATTTAATGCTCTAAAAATGGGGTAGAAGTCATGATTGACAGCTGAGTGCGAGTCTTGGCAGGACCGTTATCCTGACTCCACTCCACCATCAGTTCTGTGCAGACTCTGGCTCCAAATGATATCAGAAATGCAAGATGGTAGCACTCACATGCAGGATATCCCTAAGCGTGATATTTCGTTAAAGCCTGCCCAGTTTTGTATTTT
Organism: Hippoglossus stenolepis; assembly: GCF_022539355.2. Lineage (NCBI taxonomy): Eukaryota > Metazoa > Chordata > Actinopteri > Pleuronectiformes > Pleuronectidae > Hippoglossus > Hippoglossus stenolepis. The sequence goes on from NC_061500.1 coordinate 3,562,203, forward strand.
GTGTATGTGTGTGTCGAAACATCTTAGAAGGAACAAAAGCAGCTTTATATGTCCCACTTTGGTGTATGATTTAAATTCATTATCCAGAGGATGATTTGACGGCATCCTACAGGAAAACAAAATCCAACGCACTGACAAAGCCTTCATTGTTTTTAGCTCGTTCAAAGAAGCAGTTTAAAAACGTTACAATGCTTCAACACATACTTGACTCTTCAGGGAGAACAACACTGGTTTCATGTTTAGTCTGAAAAGGCTTAAACACATTTTCTTTAAATATTGTCTTTGTTGTTTTGTTTTTTTCCTCCATCTCCAAAAATTCATCCGTGGCCGTCCAACAAAAACACTTTCTTCCGAATGCATGAAGATTTTATTTCCACTCCACTTACTGGACTGTATTAAATATTCATTTATTTAACTATATATTGAATTTCACAAGTTTAATAACATCCTTTAATTTGCTTTTCACAAACGTATGAAATATCAGGTTGCTGAAAAAAAAAACAACACAGAGGAAGTTCAAGTGTTTTTCAAATTGTGTCAGACAGCAAATTTGGTTTGAAATTGACGGTTACTGAACAAACTCAAGTCCTCCGGTGTTAGATTCTTGCAAAACATGTGGAGTCAGGTTGATTGGAGAGAAGCATGAGTCTAATTCAACTGGTTCCGTCATCGCTAGGAGCCTCCGTGCATATTACATGCATCTCTCTTTTTATGCACAATCATTACTCTGGACAATCGCACTCAGGTAAAATAAAAAATCCAATGTGAACAATGCAATGAGTCGGTAACAAGAACGAAAAAAACAATAATAGCAAACAGAGGGTGAATGTGCAGATGCATCATGAAGGACGGGGAGGGGGAGCCATTTATATGATGAAAGAGCAAATAATGATTTGTATGTAAATAAGGTTCCCTCACTTATTCGATGAGGTCGGGTGTTCGTGAAGAGCCGGCGGCAAGAAATTAATTTAATGGGCGTTCTTTAAAGGTCCCATGAAAATAAATTATGAGTTATTATTTAGAATTTTATCACGGCAATAAAATAATACACATCATTAAACTTCTTCTTTTTTTTTTTTTGTTCTTCTTCTTCTCATTATTACAGAGTACAAATACTGTTCTATTAGTTTGGGCTTTCAGAATGTACTGCAGGATATAACATTATATAGTGTACAATATGTTCATGTCTGCCCAGGAGCCGATAGACGTCAGCCGGCGACGCTCCTGCTGCCTGACGCACTCGGCCAGTCGATGATGTTCCACCCTGTCATCCTGAAAAGCTGAATGATGCAAATATCTTGCACCTCTACACACCTTTGGATTCCTCCTCGGTGGTCAACGCAGCTCCACCTGCATGGTGTCGATTTCTAATTTCCCCCGTGAGCTCCCGCTTCCATCGACTGAGCCCAGCGAGTTTGCACAGGTTTCATCCGGTGGACTGAGATCAGGTGATTAACTCCACCAGTCAATGATATTCCACCTCCGCACCCCCCCCCCCAACGTGCTCTCTGGTTACTTTAGGTTCATGATTCACTCACACACCTTCGGATTAATCCTCAATCTGACTGCATCCCCCCCGGTGTTGTTTTCCAGTTTCCACCTGCTTGTACCCAACTGTTGCTCTTTGCTCGTCTATCTCCTCTGATGGATCCTTTTTTTGTGTTTTCTCCGTGCCCGTGGTCACCTTGGTCCCCCCCCGCCTCCGGATATTGACAGATGGCTCCACCTCTTTCTAAATGGCCGCTCTTTAACCCGCAGCTAACGACACACAGCTGTCAAAGACTCGTTTAGAAGCTCGAGCTCCCAGTTACCTGTTACGCAATCTGGGCTTTATGTGTTAAGAGGGCTCACACATTTTAATAATGATGAAACCAGACTCAAATTAAAGCTGAGTCTTGGCCACTTTAATGTAGCGTTGATTATTTTTCATTTGAAAGCGAACGCAGTGAACCACCGGACCTGAAAAACTTTTAACTGTCCAATCGGAGACGGGGGAAAAGGTCAAGAATGAGAAGGAGAGATTTTCTTTTTATTCCAGGTTGTGTTCGGTGTCTTTGAGCCACAGTACGAGAGATGTTGACGATGTTGTAAACCGACAACCACATAAATACACAACTAAGACCTGTGATTACTGCGACATGTGTTGTTGTCTTTGTAGACCTCCGGTATTTGATATGACATCAGGTGCAGGGGGGGGGAATCCGCTCCCCGGACTGTCGGGCGAGCGGCCTCTCGCACTTTCACTCTGCCTGGTTTATTCTCCTATAGCGTAATAAGCTGTGCGCTGAATTGCCAGTTTATTAGATGCACTGAGCTACATCCAATATAACCGGCCTGTAATAAATCCTGCCTTCACGAGGGCGGCTTATCATATTCAGCTTTTGTTGACACACTGTCAGGGAGATGCTGATTCAGTTCTGTGGTCAAGCCTGTGGAGGATGTTGACCAATGTGCTGGACACTCTGCTTCTGAGAGGGGGGGCTTATGAAATCACACGTGGAACAAACAGTGGACGAAAACCAGTTTACATAATACCACAAGGGTTTAGATCACATGTTTTATTAAATCTTGAGGGGTTGAAGGACATGATGTCGGTCAAATCTTTCAAATTTGACACGCTCATAGTTGCGCTCATGGTTTAGAAATGTCTTAGTTATCTGATTATTGTTGTGTTTCTGTATGAAAACAAAAGCTCATGAAGAAACACAACCTGAGTTGAGAATAAAGGGAGGTAGGTGCTGGGATGTGAACCCCTAACCTGCCCCCTTAACTACCTCTAACCGGAGAGACTAAAATGAGCTTTTATTTTGTCAACAAACACGACTTCTGTTTCCTTCCTTTGACACAGTTGGAATTAAACAATCTGGAAACACACTTGTCTTCGAGGGTTTCTGATTACGACAGAGACGACAACTGCTGCTGCTAATTAGCCTCGTTGTGCCAAGTGAGTAGTTTCCTCTCTTTCTGTCTCTGGTTTCCTCGTGGTTGTCTTTTAGATTTCAGTTCGTTGAGGCAGTTAGGAGCTGCTGAAGTCTGTGTATGTGTTCAAGCTGTTTTACTGCTACAACCATGAACATAGATATAGTTTAGATGTCGTCTACAAAAGGAATAAATGAGCAATTTACATCTTAAAGACAATTTCCATGTGTTTTTAAATAATTAATAAACCAGTGGAGTCGGTTCAGATTCTATCAAAGGCCCCGTTTTTTTCAGGATAACACTCTAATCGACATTTCAGTTTTTTATTGGATTTTATTCCAATAGAGTTTAGATGTAAGGTTTATCCACTGATGCATTCACTGAAATCCATTTATCAATGATAGTAATTGAGGGATTTGTGCTCCTCGTTGGGCCACGGCTGTGAAAAACCCGAGTCTGTGGCTGACTGTGGAAATCAGTGCTCCATCTCATCCAGGCCGTATTCCCCCCCCGACCCGAGTCCTGGTGAAAAGAAACGGCCTCGGCAGCAGCAGCAGCAGCAGTGAGGGAACCAGAAGAGAACAGTAATAAGTATGTCAATGGGGCCATAGTACCGTGTGGTACACCAGGGATCCAGCTCGCTGTTCTGGAGAAAACTTTCAGCTACTTGTAGAAAACAGCGCTACAAATCATAAGACATTTCCAACACTACATTCTGCAAAGCTGCTCGCACACAGGAGCAAAAAAATACCTTGTGATGATGCATTTGCGAAACATGCGTGGGTTGGATTCAGGACCGGGGGAAGGTAACGTTCACACGAGCAGGGTAATTGGAATATTATGTATTATATTATATTGTATTTTAATTTGTTTGCTTTGATAGACGACGTACACACACACTGCTCTGAAGAGACAAATAACCAGAGTTGAAATGATCCCACCCTGTGGTTTATTAACTCGGACTGTACCACCGAACAATCCCACATCGTGAATAATGTACCTGGATTCTAACTATATGCAACTTGCCTTCCGGGCTTTCTGATTTATAGCAGGACCTGCACGAGGCCTTGGCCCCTGCTACAAACATGAGCTTTCTCATAATAATTCACCGTGAATTTAACAGAGATCTATGATGCAACGGGGACACAGACTCGAAGGGGAAGCTTTGTATGTGTGAACACTTATTATCCGCACCTTCATCTGTATTGAGAGGATGAGACGAGCGGGGGAGCAGATTTTGTTTGGGGAATAACCGCTGGTGATTTTGCCACTTGACCTTTTTTTTCTCAAATAACCTTTTCAATGCCCCTTCTCTCCTTCCCTGCTGTCCATTGTGCCACTGTACTACACAAAGCTCTCAGCGCTGTGAGAGCAGAGCGAGTGCATTGTTGCACCAGGTCCTTGGATGTGAAAACGCAGCTCTCCACTGACAATCGTTGAAAATCTGCCCAAATGCCACATTACTTGAATTGTTTTTTAACGCCA